>NW_027395278.1:3319038-3620769 GCF_027580225.2 Misgurnus anguillicaudatus
CAAACACCAAATCTAACCCTAAACTGAAGCGAAAATGGTTTGAAAATAGGAAAAAGCAGTTGAGTAACCAATCCGTAAGAATGCCATGGAAAAATGCGCAAAAAATTCCGGAACTTTGTGAGATAAGGTTGCCGGAAAACGTTGGCAGTGTGACTGAATCAAAAATCAAACGATCCCGGACAAATTTTCTGTGAATTTTTTAGAATCTCTGTGTGAAAAACACTATTCTAATGGTAAATTCGACCTTGGGCGTAGTAATATTGACGGAAGTTTGAGCGAGAAGGGGAGTAGTCAGGAGTGATGATGTTACTGCACGCCGAGATCGAAGTGCTGCAAACTAAGTGCTCTTCCACCATACAATACAGTTCTAATTTTTTCCGCTTAAAAAAAAAATCGTTACGTTTTGTGCCACCATACTTACTTGTGTAACTACTCATGTAACAGTCTTTAAATAGGAAAAACATGGATATATGCAGGTATATATTAATTCGTCTAAGTTGAGGTAAGAACATTGTAAAATATTGAAAAACTATGGCGTTTTCCTTTAAGTACCGGAGCTCAGCCCCAGACGACCCGGCCCAATTTAAACCCTGGTAAAATGAATGATTAAAGAATATTTTTGTAAATTTGTTCTTATATATCACCTGGAAAATGCGGTCACAGTTGTTTGGAAGTGCAGCTGGGGAGTAGGTTGGGTCCATCTCCGTAAACTCCTCTGCGAAGTTGCTCACGTCCAGCGCGTCGCGAATGACCGGCTTAAAAGGAGCCGGGACTTTCTTAGCAGCTAAATCCTCCCAGTTCAGTTTCTGACTCAACAAATGATTTGGTAGTAAAAAGGTGTTACATGATAAATTAATAGAGATTTATGCTTTAAATATAATTCACTTTCTCTTACCTGGTAGAATGGATGGCTTTTTACATTTTGGGCGCCCGAGGGCCCAGAGCCCAACCTCTTCTTTGGGTCTTTAATTAGCAGTCGCTGGATGATGTCTTTGGCCAGGAAGCCAATGTCCTTAGAAAATGGGGGATCCCTTTTCATAATTCTCCTGTTAGGCCGAAAGACAGACTTGAAATATATTACAATTTGAAAATACCTTTGTGTAAAAGTGAAGAATATTGTTTTAAATTCAATTTGTCAACAGGATGATGCAATCAAATTGTCTCAAGTTGGACCTCTAGATAATAAAAAGGGAACTGGTGGTTATTACATTAGAGTACACAGAGCACTCAGCTCTAAGCGTTGTGTGTGTGTGTGTGTGTGTGTGTGTGTGTGTGTGTGTGTGTGTGTGTGTGTGTGTGTGTGTGTGTGTGTGTGTGTGTGTGTGTGTGTGTGTGTGTGTGTGTGTGTGTGTGTGTGTGTGTGTGTGTGTCTTTACTCTGCAATGTCAGAATGAGTGTTCTCATCGCCATCCACAGTAAAAGGAGAGCCTCCGGTCAACAGTTCATACATCAGAACTCCCATGCTCCACCAGTCCACTGCCTGCAACAGAACATTGGTTCCAAACAGAGATTATATATGAAGACATCATTTTAATGCATGCAAATATATTTTTCGATCATGTAAATTAATCAGACTTTCATTACATAATACTTTAAAGTACCCATGAAATTAAAACTGACATTTCCTATTTTTTTTATGGAATACTGCAGTGTTCGTTATAATCATACGTCATAATCATAATCATAATTTATACGTCTGGACCATTTTTTGTTTTTTAATTTATGCTCCCTCATAAACTTTAATCAAAATCTGAAAATGTACTTCCACCCTCTTGTGGCGATCATTCTCAGCTAGTTGGCTTGGGCGGGAGCATTAGTTAACACCACTCCCTCCAACTGTCAGTCTGCTGCGAGTTTCTGGATGAAACGCCTACGTTTCTACTGTATATCCAATCAAAGCAAATTGGAAAACACAAGCCACGGCTGCTATTTTCCTTGTGCGATATTCCGTTTCACTCAGGAATACGGTACGGAAGTAAAGTCGATTGAGAATTTCTGTTCATGGCGACTTCAAAATCAGATGATAGAGGTTCACCTTACCTTGTCATGTCCTGACTCTCCACCAGCTACGATCTCGGGAGCCATGTACTCTATGGTACCACAGACAGAATAAGCCCTGTCTACCTACAAAACAGAGGAGTAGTTCAGAAACTCACTGTGAGCAATTACACTGGTTTACAAATTTTAGAAAAGTATCTACCTCTGAGACAAAACGTGTTACTTCTTACAGATTATATTTTTATTAGACATTTTAATCGTCGGCTAATGTTTTTAAGATATTTCACAATAAAGATATAATTATATAATTACCTAAACACAGAATGGTTGTCTGATGAACATGATGCCTCATAACTTCTCAACAAAGTATGGTATAACAATGAAAATGGTACCATTATGAAAGTTTATAAATTTATCTTTACTCTGAGGCTAAAGATTATTACTGTAATTTATTAATCTTTTATAGCAGAGTACATTTATCTTGGCCACATCTATGCATCATATGCATCATGTCATTTCCAAGAAGCAGTCGTGTGATACAAGAAAGTAAAGTTACGTTATTGGTATCAATAAAAAATACATTTAAAATGATTGTGGGGTACCATTCCAATTGCTATATCACATTTTGCAGAAAAGTTTAAATATTTTAATGCAATTTTGACCAAAAGCGTTTTCTTAAAAACTGAAACCAATTAACACTCAAGACTTAATTTTCCTTTATTACTGACCCAAATCTGGTCACATTTGGCTACTTTCATTTAAGGGCGCACTCACATTATCCAAACCATGCCCTAGCGTGATTGTCACCCCTCCCTACTCCCCCAGATGCACGGACTCACATTGTACTTTTTGTCGATCCGAGTCCGGACGCGCTTTCGTCATTAAAATGCGATTGTTTTAATAAAAAAGCAGTAAGTAAAGCTCTCTCTTAACACTGGAACCCACCGTAATGATAAGTCTGTGTTTTTTCGTCGTTTGGTGCGCGATTACAGACAGCCCTCTCACATGTCATCATATTGCTTAGTTGATCTGTCACGTGTGCAGCTCGGACATTCACGTAACCCCGCTGCTCGCATTAAAAGGTTTTTACGGAGGCAGATGAAGGTGAGTGGTTGCGTAACTGACGTCTTCACCTTTTGAATCGCGCTTAGGAGCGATTGCGCTCACACCACAGCCTTCAGTGCCTGAGCCCAATAGAACCGCGCTCCGGCCAACCTCTGCAACCTGGCCGCGGCACGATTAACCAATCCGCGCCAGGGTGCGGTACAGAGCGATCACACTAGTCAAACAAACCAGGCTTTGGGGGGTCAAACGCGCCCCAGCTCAGTTTGGTTTGGATAGTGTGAGTGCCCCCTAAGAGGCTTTTCCCTTGTAGACTAGCCTTATCGTATTGAAATGCACATTGTTATATTTAAATCAAATAATTTTTATCTATGGCGCAATGATATTACGCAGTGCCCATAAACAGTCCCCTTCCATTGAAACTTACCAAGGGGACTATTTTCAGGCACTGCGTAATATCATTGCGCCACCTGCAGCCATGTTACAGCAGCAAAGTCCTTTTGATTATTACGCCAGAATGAGCGTATAGTTCCAAGCCATATCTTCATAGAAAATCGCAACTTTCAATTTTCTGTCAGTCTTAGTACACAATGTAAATACAGAAGAATCAAGTTTTAAATAGGAAAAATATAGAAACTCTTTGGTTATTTTTTAGCACGATGCTAATGGTCTAATCAGATTCAATGGATTATATGCTAAGCTAGGCTAAAAGTGGTACAGCCAGACCCGGAGATCAGATGAATGGATTCCAAAACGATAAAAATCAAATGTTTAACTCTAGGGGAGCTGGAAAATTAGCATATTTTTTTTTTAATATGGCTTTAACCTGAATGAACTTCACTGGCTTCAAAAACGTTTTTCCTCCATAGCTTGATTTTTCACAAATGTGAGTTTAGGCAGCCAGTATAACTATAAAACATTACCAGTAATAGGTATGGGCAGATAAATATATTTTTTGCACTAATGGAGATTGGCCAATTGTTTAAAAACAAACAGGGAATATTATATCCTGGTAATCAAAAGTGGCGGAAAACACATCAAACCTCATGCTGTGTGATTATTTTGAATTGGCTGACAATGACAGAACAAAATTGCAGTTTGTAATGCTCTGAACTTTTAGGATTTCATGACATAATACTTTGAAACAAGAAGTAAAAAGCAAAACTATCGGTATACTGGTACCGGTAGATGTCATTCTAAGAAACCGAATATCAGTATCAGCACAGAATTTTTGTATTGGTGCATGCACTCAAAAAATATTGGGTTGTTTTTAACCCCGGGCTGGGTAACTATAGGACGGAACACATTTCTGGGTTAAAATGACCCAAATAATAGGTTGTTTTAACCCAACTGCTGGGTCATCTTAACTCAGAAATGTGTTCTGTCCTATAGTTACCCAGCCCTGGGTTAAATATTTTTTAGAGTGTACCTATTATTAAACCATTAATAACAAAAATACCAAATAAACAGTTTATATAATTAAAATTTTTTCTAGTAGTGATTGAGGTGTGTTGCCTCATGACACGCTCCTTGCATTTAGTGTAGACATGGTGTTACATCCATTTATAGAAATCAGAATATTGCATTATCCAGGTAATACTAATAAGATAGATGCATTTACATAATGCATAATTGCAGTATGACCAAATTCTAATGGTCAGTTATTGTAATATAATGTTGCATGTAAACTTAAAGCCAGATTAACTAACAGCTTGGACCAGTGCACTGCAAACGCCAAAACAACTGTCAGGATTTACTAAAAACACACAGTGAAAAATTAGCAAGGACATTTTTGCGACTGACCTCACTGCATATGCATTTTGTAGAACTTTCCATTCAGTCAAAAAAATTATTGGCATGGGTCTGAATGTTTAAAAGAATCATGATTTACTAAGGTGCGCCTTGATTTCGCTCTCACGCTAATTTTAGTAAATGTTTTAGTTCACACCTGTTTAGTAAATATGGCCCTTAGTGTTAAGATTTGGCTCTGGGTATAACATCCTTGTGTTTTCTGTTGTAACAACACTATTGCAACATAGTTGCCTAAACGTTAAGAAAAAACTATGCATAATCTTGATTTTTCAGACTTATGCACTTAGATGCTGTTGTGGCTAAAACTATAAATACCATCTGTGTTGTCTAAATTGGACAAAAAGTGTTTTCTGAAATTATGTAGCACATTTATGGAATACTTATATGAAAACAATCTGAAACAATCTTTCATAATATCCTATGAGCATTTAACATGCTCACCACATGTTTGAGTATTTGTTGGCTTTTATAATTCGAGTTCCTATGCACATTTATCAATTGCTTTAATCCTACAAATCATAAACAATCTGTCAAATAAATGTAATTGTTTTAAGCATGTCGTTTTATATGCATATCATAAAACCTTAATTGCGCAAGGCGTGTTTACAAACCACACTTGTAAAATAAATTCTATCTTAAATGGGTTGTTAGTTGGTAAAGCAAAGGTCGAATTGAAAAAAACAAAAGAGTTAGTACAATTCAAGCTTTTAGAACGCGGTCAAAACGTGCACGATAAACAAATACAGCTTTAAGTAAACAATCTTGGCTGTAATAATAACATCCATGGGAAGGTTAGAGGTACACTGTGAACTATTGAAACAAGTCAAATAGTACATCCCTGGCAGAACATGACAGAACCTGCATGTGCAGGAAGTTGGGTGGCCCCTTAGCAATAAACAATCATGTCAACTAAAGTGGTGCACTTTTTACGGACTGATGTCACAACCTCAGACAACAACCCAACAAGAACCCTAAAGCAGTCAGACTACCAATGTCCTAAACTCTTTTGGTTCAAAGCATAACATTTTTTATGTTTAACATAAAACCACTCATTTTAAAGGTCCCGTTCTCCCTGTGTCTTTGAAGCTTTGATTGTGTTTACAGTGAGCAATATAACATGTGTTCAAGTTTCACATGTAAAAAATCTGTATTTTTCTCACAATTTACTTATCACTTTCCCGGCCCTAAACACGGGCTGATGTCTTCCTTGTTCTATGAAGTCCCACCTTCAGAAATATGTAACGAGTTCTGATTGTGTAGCTTGTGTAGTGTGTTGTGATTCAATAGCAGCTTAGCAGTGCCATTTGAGCTTGGCTGGCGCCTAACGTATTCATGTGGGCGGAGTTTAGTCAAAAACTCTTATATTGACGTTATACAACCAGGAAGTAGAGGGCTGTAGTCCAAACCGGAGGTTCTCTGTAAGCTTTGAAAGAGGAATTCTGTTAAAGGTGCAGTGTGTAATTTTTAGAAGGATCTCTTGACAGAAATGCAAAATAATATTCAAAACTATATATTATCAGGGGTGTATAAAGACCTTTTTATAATGAACCGTTATGTTTTTATTACCTTAGAATAAGATGTTTTTATCTACATACACTGAGGGTCCCCCTACGTGGAAGTTGCCATTTTGTGCCGCCATGTTTCTACAGAAGCCCTTAAATGGACCAACTTTGTTTACTAAGTTGTCTCCATCAATGACATGTTTTTCCGTTGGCGGCTTCCATAGCTTCTCCGTGCGTTTCAAAAGCGAGGGGTGAGCAGTGGACTGAGCCGTTGGTTGCAATTTTCAACCTCACCACTAGAAGCCGCTAAAATTTACACACTGCACCTTTAAAGAAAATAAATCGCCTGGCAGGAAACTTTGAGCTTATCATTTTGCAGGTATTATTTATGCTCTAGTAGCAACATTACACACTAACTAAAGTTTGAAAAACGGGATCAAAAAAAAAAAACATGACCTTTAAGCATGCCCAAAAAGCCATAAATGTTTGGGAACCACAATACATATCTTTGAGGGTGTTCATAAACAGCAAAGCTTAAAACATTAAAAACTCTTTTCCCTTTCATCTCCTATCAGTGGTACTGGAATGTCACAACTCAATGTCCCATTGCATTTTTTCTCTTATAGAAAAACACGCCGCCGATCCCTGCCGTTTACACTCATTCCAATCCATAACATTACATTTCTTTAATAGGCTATTTACCATGTATTATTGGAAGACCACATTAGTCTAAGTGATTCATATGTAAGGAATAATTGACAACAGGCCGTTATATTATTTGAAAATAATGCGAAGCGGAGTGTCGTTACCGTGGTATAATACCCAATAACATACAGTATACAAATATATAACAGCATTTATTGTATATTACAAATAAACTATACTAACAATGCAAGGATGATAGTTTTAGCAGTGTTTCCCATACATAGGCTCTACTTGGGCGGTCCGCCCAGGTAAATTGCGACCCGCCCAGGAAAAAAAAAACACTTTACGAATTTCCGTATTTTCTGAACTCGACTGGATGACCCGTGTTTTGTTGAGAGAGAGAGAGAGAGAGAGCAACCAAAATGAATTGGGTGCGACGCAAAGCAAGCTCATTGTCACACTGTATCCTTGATGTTTCTGAACTTGAGCAGAGTTTTACCATTAGAGGTCTTTCTTCACTGAGGACGCAGGACCCGTACGGTTCCGGGGTTATATTTTAAATGGTCAGCCAGGTCCGGGTTGGTCCTAGTTTATTACTTCGGGTCCCAAGTCTGATTAATATTGTGTGTAAAACCAGAGTCGATCGGAGAACCGCCGTGAGTGCTACCGCGCTAAAGCTCGACTGCAGTTTTAGCGTGCCTCCGGTTTCTATGGCGACCACGCGCTGCATTTTCTTTATCCCATTTTTTAATAATCTTACTATTATATTATATATTATATTATAATAGACCATATCTTTTCTAAAATCTAAAAAAGTTTGCACAGAGATTGTAGCAAAAAGCAGTGCTAATGTCAAGTCTATTGCACTGAACGAGCAAAGCTCAAGCTGACTCGGGATATAAAAAACGCAAAGCTGTAATGTAAAGCCTGTCCTCGGGACAGCAAGTAGACTTTTAAATCTGAAATAATGAGTGGATTTAGCTTTTTTAATCGACAAAAGAAAAATAGAAAGCAGAAGCAGTAAAAGAATCAATGGATATGCAAATCGACCCTTTTTTAGCTGAAACGCTGCTTATTCATATTCAAAAAAATCTTTAGCTGCTTTCCAGACATTTTTTAGTCTGCCTACTGCCTTTTGACTTTTCTCTGTCTGCATGGGACCACCATTAGAATTTCTTTGAAGGAACATTGCCCTACCTTTGTGCTCAAATGTTTTCGAACAAACACAGCATGATTTCAAAAAATCCACAGGAGAAATTAAGGGGGAACAGACAGTTTTCTGGAAGCAGTAAATATGTACTGTCATTCTCACCTCCTTCTCATGAAATTCCTTACTAAGGCCAAAATCTGTCAGCACAATATGACCATTTGAATCCAGAAGTATGTTCTCAAGTTTCAGATCTCTGTAGACGATTCCCAGCTGAAAAAAACAAACAAACAGAAATGAAGACGCTTCTATTTTTAGATGTGGTACTACTTTAGCAATTTCATGTCATTAAGTACCATCTCATTTTCAGTGTTTACCAAATATTTATTTCAAACTGGTTGGGACTAAAACTCTAAAAAGCAACCACTGGAAAATGTAGAGTCACTTGAATAAATAATAAATGGTAACATAATAGGACATGACAAAAATGAGACAATGTTAGTCTCACTGTCAAGGTCCTTTATACAAATGTGCACTGCCCCTGGGCAACTCTCTTGACTCTGTATAATGCCTGCTAAGTACAGAACAAGCATGCATTAAACACACATCTCTTCCCTTTTCTGTAAACAAAGCCTCGAGAAATGTTTGAGCACTGCAGATAAACTCAGCCTGCCCTGCTTAGCTAAGAGGAATTGATTCGAGTAGGCAGAAGGGAAAAGAAGTGAGATAAGGAAGAAACTACACTGGCTATTCTCTCAAAATGAGCTGCCGGAGAGATTAGAGTGCAGATGAGCGTGCAATTTCTACAGCAATTTTTACCTTATGCAAGTGCTCCAATGCTAGTACAATCTCCCCGCTGTACAGTGTAACCTCTTGTTCTTTAAAATGATCCCTCTGGACCAGGTGTGTGAAGAGCTCACCTCCATTCACATAGTCTGCAATACAAGGTTTTTACGAACAAAAGTGCAATTAGTTAAGCGGTTTTATTATTTAAAATATGCCTTGTCTTTTGCAGTCAGTGCGAAATCCTGTTTAATGCTGATGCTGACACAATCGGTCCGAGCGATACCACAAAAACCAAGATTTCCTGTCGTGGCATCGACACTTCAGCTTTTCACTATAACACAAAAGGCATGTTGTGATATTCAGTGTCCCTATGCAGTTTTTTACTTCTTCACGTATCCCCCTCTGAGTGTGTTGACAAAAATGTATATTAGATGCCCTGTATTAAAAAAAGTTATATTATTTATTGACAATTAATTAATGAAGTTATTTAAATTTAATTGAACTCACCATACTTTTATGCATGTTATAAATAATATAATATCTAAATGTATTTATATAAAAATATGAATGACAAATATGAATATCTAATTTATATTAAAGAGCACATATTTCATTGCTAAAAAACGTTATTTTGTGTATTTGGTATAATATAATATGTTTGCGTGGTTTATGGTTAAAAAAAACATTATTTTCCACATACTGTACATTTTTGTAGCTCCAGATTTCACTCTTTTCCTGAAACGCACAGATTTGAAAAGCTCTGTGGCCCTGATTGGCCAGCTAATCTGTACATTGTGATTGGCCTGAATACCTCTGACGTAAGCAGTAAACGTGACAATCCTTACCATGTTTAAAAGATTTGGTTGCTAACAGGAGTTAACTTACAGGCTGCGAGTCAGAAGAGGGAGGAATTATGATAATGTCGATCTTGTCTATATCCCCAATCCCAGGAAGTAAACTGTTGCCTACAATCCGTGTGTTTGTCGTAGTACAAGAAACAGGGTTCCCACACTATAGTTAACTTCAAATTCAAGGACCTTTCCAGGTCCAATACCCTAAAATTCAAGAACTAAATGTGGGACACATTTCAAGTGAGAGCAAAGTTACACCGTGTTACCTTTTAAGATACATTGTTATAGTTCCCTTTCGAGGGAACTCGCGCTGTGTCACTGCGGTGACACTTTGGGGTAAGTGCATCTGAATGTGTTCATCAAATTGAACCATTGGTGAGGCTTAACAACAAAGACAGGGTGACAAGGAGCCAGGAAGTATATCGCTATCTGAAATATTGTCAAAGACGGCGTTACAGGGACGCAGGAAGTGTGGCAAGGGAGACGCAGCGTCTCGTTCCCTTCTCAGGGAACAACAGTTACATAACCAGAGACGTTTTCATGTGTCAAACACAACTATGCAAAAAAGCATTTTGGTATGAATCATCATTCGCATACAGAAGATATAGGCACTTAAAGCAAACAGTTTAGCATGTGTGCCTAAAAAGTCTACGAATTTTATATTATCCTACACTATACAGGGAATAATATGGATTTTTTCCCAGAAAACTTCTTGCATTGAAATAGATTCAAGCACTTTCAATGACCTGTATCTATGTATGTATATTTTCAAAAACTTCCCAGGGCCTTGAATTTTTTCCCCAGATTCACAAACTTTCAATGATTTCAAGGACCCGTGGGAACCCTGAAGAAAAGAAATTTACGTTGGAGACGATAACTCGCGTCATGGTTTTCTTGGGGTATGTACCTTTTGCATATTGTTAAAATTTACTAATACACACTTACACACCAAAGGAAATTTAAAAACATGAATCGGACAATAGGTGCTCTTTAATATATTTGATTTAGTATATTTACAATATGTATGTGTCACAATTGTTATGTAACCTAGTATGGGCATATTAAAGGCATTGTTATGATCACATATCAGGTGTACTTTATATTACACTACACAAACCACTTCTCAAGTGAATTAAACTTTTTAAATATTAAAGGTGCCAAAGAATGCATTAATGTTCATTTACAACCATAGGATTTTTCCCTAGAATAAAATTGGCTGTTGTTACCTTATTTGGAAGGGTCATGAATAATAATGTTGAGCTATGCTGTGATTCGCTGTTTCACAGTGAGGCTCACGTCAGTAGCTCACATTAAAGGGGACATTTCTTTTACAAGACTTTTTTAAAATGTAAAATAAATATTTGATGTCCCCAGAGTATGTATGCGAAGTTCTAGCTCAAAATACCATATAGATCATTTAATATAGCATGTTAAAATTGCCACTTTGTAGGTTTGAGCAATGTGCCGTTTTTGGGTGTGTCCTTTTAAATAATCTCTGCACTAAATGAGAGCACCGTGGTTAGATAGTGCAGATTAAGGGGCGGCAGTACACTCTAAAAACAAACGGTGCTAATCATAGAGGAACCATTTTTAGTGCTATTTTTTAGCACCTATGAAGAACCATACAGGGGTCATATAGCTCCACTATAGCACCACATATGGATCTACATAGCACAATATGATTCTACACCGGTGCTACACAGGTACTTCATCGGTGCTATATGACACTTAAAATGGTTCCTCTATGATTACGAGTCAAGAACCACTTTTAGTGCTATTTAGCACCGTTTGTTTTTAGAGGGTATTATCCCCTTCTGACATCACAAGGGGAGCCAGATTTCAATGGCCTATTTTTTCCACATGCTTGCAGAGAATGGTTTACCAAAACTAACTTACTGGGTTGTTCTTTTTCACATTTTCTAGGTTGATAGAAGCACTGGGGACCCGATTATAGCACTTAAACATGGAAAAGTCAGATTTTCATGATATGTCTTCTTTAAGTAAACAGATCTTATATGCTTGAGCCTTTATCATACAAATTTTGAGGAACAACCAATTGTTCTGAGATTGGAAATGGATGTTTTCAGTATGGACCTGCAAAACCTAATTGTAACATCAATAGCAGAATTTCAGCCTAAACGCTTAACTAGCATATTGCGCTGATTTAGCATTCAAAACTTTGTTTTTAGCATTGTAACAACATTGTAATAAAGGTTGTGTTGGGGCGTATATCATGACGTCATAGTCAGTGTTATGTTGAGATTGGCCTGTTTTTCGGCAGTCTTTTGCATGCAGGAAAGAGGAAACAATAGTGTTTGAGGCTCACGGTATGTCATAACCATGTACAGAACTCTTATTATTCAGCTATGCCTACAGTTTGACATTCTATGGCACCTTTAAACTTTTAACTCTTTATAGATTTCATACGATGCACTCATTCCTTGCCACTACTAGCTACATGCTCTATGAAGATTGCATGCAAATACACTTGAACCAAAACCGACACAAGCTGCATTTGCATTCGATCAAATGCAGAAGTAAAATTTAAGTGCAATATGTGCAATAGGCATTTCTGCAATCAATATGAGGGAGTGAAAGAGGGAGAGAAATACCTAAAATGAGATGCAGTTTGGTGTCCGTCTGGAAGGCATAGTGAAGTGTAACAAGGAAAGGAGACTGTCTGATATGCTCGAGGACCTGTCTCTCTGTGCGCGTGTGCTCTGTTGTCTTGGCCTTCTGCACAATAGTGGCTTTTTTCAAAACCTTCATGGCATACAGTTGACCTGAATCATGGCCGCTCACCTTGCGTACCAAGAACACCTTGCCATAGGCTGCCCAGGAGAGAAAAATGCTTTGTTAAAGAGAGGAGTAAAACCAGAGATACAGAACTGGCTATTTGAACTCTCACTGACCTCCAGTTCCCAGCACTTTCAACAGCTCAAAGTTTTCAATGCCAACACGCTCGACGTGGCCCGTCAAATTGGCTGGAGAAAGATTCAAACACATCTATTAAAACATGTTAGATAGAGCCAAATTCTTTACTTGAACACCTCCGAATTAAACCTTTTCTGACTATATGAAGAGCCCAGATGCAAATTCCTTTACTGTAAATGTGCCTGACATGTGCTCTTGTAAATGAGCATTTTTTATCAGGCTCTTATGTCTAGGTTGAGTAATTTCGCTTTGATGGCAATGAAAAGGTTATTAGTCAGTAATTGAAATGCCTTATTTTCACAAATGTCACTTCAGTCATTTCATTGGTATACCAAAGTTCACTGCAAAACCCTCTAAAGTACATGCAAAAATTTCCAGTTTTAAAAATAACACTCTTGGATTTTGATGAAAAATCGATGTGGTGTTTAATAGATTCTGCTAACAAATTGGTATCTCTGAATGGCCTGATGCCGGGATTAAGCATTTTTGAAGCGAAGGTATTTGATGAACAAAAATATGTGCCTAGCGCCGCAAGACTGAGCGAAATATCGGATTGTCTTGCGCATTTAGTAAAGCCAGTTCGAAAATTTCTAGAAAATTGCCATTACTTGCTTTCAGATGGAGCGGAGTTTACTGCACAGAGCTGTAAGTCACTGACAAGCTAGGCAATATCTCATTTGTTATCGCAGGCAGTGCCGCTCCATCTGAAAGCAAGTGATGGCAATTTTCTACTAATTACAAAACCGGCTTTACTGATGAGATGCGCATAACAATCGTATCCCATATATGGCCCAGCCCTAGCAGAGCGCATTCGGTTACTCTTTCCCCACCATTGACGAGTTAACTCGATAATTAAGAGAAAACGCTTCCCTGCCAATGATGAGTATTTACGCCTATCCGTAACGCAGTGTTAATTTCGTTGACAAAGACGATGACGAAAAATATTTGTCAACGAACCTTTTTAAAGAGACACAAGGCAGCATTTTTATGTTAATAAATCATCTTCGTAAGTCGGTATATGGTTAAATGACTCCTTACATGACGAATGAAGACTCTCTCGCCCGCCCCTACCATCTGTAGGAAGAATACCCCACTTGCAAGTTCGCTGTATCCGACCCGGTGTCCTTCAGTCTCGTATAGTCTCAGATATAGAAAGCATTTACTCCCAGACACTAGGGGGAGCTAGTAGAGAAATAATACTCAGACTTGCCTTGTGTCCCTTTAACGGACGAAAACTAAATAAAAGTCAGATATGATGACGAAGACTGTAACGAAATATAACTGACACTTTAGTCAACGAATAAAAATAAGACGAAAATGTTAGAGAGGGACGAATGGAGAAGAGATCCAATCAGAGCTACTCATTTTGTGGGACAAGTTGTGAAGAAATCCAATCAGAGCGAATCTTTGAGGGTAGGTTGATCTATGCAGGCAGCAGAAGCATTTTAAAAACCCACGGCAAAATTCGTTTTCACAACAGGTTGTTTACATTATATTTAGTTGTACAGTCTTAGTTACCCAGCTTTGGCTGATGTCGGTTGACTTTGCTCGTTAGCAACACGCTAACGTTTTGCAGTACACCCGGTCCGAAGACATGTCTCATTGACAACAAAAATGTCAGAGCTAACGTCTAATCTGGTCACACTTAAAATATTACAACAAGACTGCCTGTAAAGATGAGTCATCCAGAAATACATGCGAATTTGTCAAAGTAAGCATACACGCTAAGGTTATTTTATCAGATAAACCACCGTGTTTTCGCTAAACTTGGAATATCATAGAAACGAAAGGAATACACATCTGAACTGTATTGATTGTATTGGATTGTCTTAAATAATACTGAGTATAAATATTCAGTGTCCTCAAATTGAATGAAATGTGTAACGTTACTATTATAGTAGATGTTGTGCTGTTACATGACTGGAGAAAGTGCGTATGTGTGTGTGTCTGTCTGTCTGCCGTGCGTGCGTGTGTCTGTGTGTGCATGTCATTCAAAGAGAATGCATATCTTTTTCTGGGACCATGTATATTTTTTAGGCAGAGCGGGCCTTATGCTTATTTTATGTGAGATTATCTTTTGTGAGAAAGCCACGGTCAGTGTATTTGACATAAAGAATAAAATAAAATATGTGTTTTCTACAACAACCATTAAATCTGTCTGTATTGCATATTCAAACCTTACCATTCCATAACAGACTGAGGATACTTCCAATGACTAAAAAACTTAAGACTAGACTACACTGAAAAAAATGATTCATTGAAGTTAATCAATTTTTTTAAGGTAAGTGGTTGCAATCAATTTATTTAAGCTACATTTAAACAAAAGTTTTATATTTTATTTTACTAATCTTTTTTGTTTAAATGTAGCTTAAATAAATTGATTGCAACCACTTACCTTAAAAAAATTGATTAAATTCAATGAATCATTTTTTTCAGTGTAAGACTAAAACTCTTATGATATTTAGTTGACTAAAACTAGACTAAAACTAAAAGATTTCAGATGACTAAAATAAGACTAAAACTAAATGGTGTGTTATTCAAAAGACTAAAACTAAATCAGAATATGCTGCCAAAATTAACACTGCCGTAACGGTACGTTCACACGGGGTGTAAGTGTTAACGCTTCCCATTAACTTTTCTTGTGTTGTCGAACTAATTTGTGGATCCGTCGCGGCAGAAGTTGAACATTTCTATACTTTTCAAGTGGCAACGCGTGCGTCAGCCAATCAGATCGCCTTATGCATAGGGCTGTCACGATTATGAAATTTGGCTTACGGTTAATTGCTTAATAAATTGTGACGATTATGACAATTAATTGCCTGTTTTTGGGCTTTGCTGGTTATGACGATTAATTGACTGTTTTATTGCTTTGACATTTAATTCTCATACATTTAGTTTGTTGTTTCTAAAATAATTTTCACACATTGTTGTGATTATTTAAGTTAAATCTATTTAAGGTTTACCTAGCAGTGAATATTAATACACATACACTCACCTAAAGGATTATTAGGAACACCTGTTTAATTTCTCATTAATGCAATGGTGTAATGGTGTGGGGGATATTTTCTTGGCACACTTTAGGCACCTTAGTGCCAATTGGGCATCGTTTAAATGCCACTGCCTACCTGAGCATTGTTTCTGACCATGTCCATCCCTTTATGACCACCATGTACCCATGCTCTGATGGCTACTTCCAGCAGGATAATGCACCATGTCACAAAGCTTGAATCATTTCAAATTGGTATCTTGACAATGAGTTCACTGTACTAAAATGGTCCCCACATCACCAGACCTCAACCCAATAGAGCATCTTTGGGATGTGGTGGAACGACAGCTTCGTGCCCTGGATGAGCATCCCACAAATCTCCATCAACTGCAAGATGCTATCCTATCAATATGGGCCAACATTTCTAAAGAATGCTTTCAGCACCTTGTTGAATCAATATCATGTAGAATTAAGGCAGTTCTGAAGGCGAAAGGGGGTCAAACACAGTATTAGTATGGTGTTCCTAATAATCCTTTAGGTGAGTGTATTTAAAAGTAATTATTTAATGATAATAGTTCATATTGCTGCATTTCTTTAAATGCTGTTTTTCCACTGTATTGAATGGTTTTGCAATGTATCGCATTACACTGTCAGTTAAGAAACGTCATCTAATACAGTCTCATTTATACAGGCGCTACAGCTCCCCCTTGTGTTTTTAAAGAAATGTGCAATCATTGTGGTGATCTGAAATCATCGCGATGAGGTCAAGCTATCGCGATGAGACAATTATTTAATCATTGTGACAGCCATACTTATGCAAATAATCTAGGCAGAGCAAGCCAATTACGTTTATGGAAGACCGGAGCATGTGTTGCGGCCACTGTGATTGGCTGTTGGACACGCTTCAGACAAGCCTTCCGTTAATGCCCCGTGTGAATGTACTGTAATACCGCTATTATCCATCAGGTGGAGGGGAAAGAGTTAATATCATTATCTCATTTTTGACAGAGGTGGCGTTTAGCGGCTTTTGCAACTTTTTAAGTTCTTTATATATTTAGCTCCAAAACATAGTTGTTGTTTTTTTTTATCTAGCCTGGTGTATGGTGTCATTGTGATCATTTTAATAAAGAGTGCAATTTTGGGAATCACTGTCCGATCCCATAACAGTTGTTGATCTAAACTTTTTTCTTATTATTTTTTTGATGCTTAAACAAAGTCTTTGCACTGTACTATTGCCATCTTTAATACGTGTGTCCAATTTCCTTAGATATGTGCAATGTTCTGAGCCTCAATGAATGAGACATCGAAGTCAGCAAGCGGTTAGCATATATTTACGTTAACATCTTGCCTAAAGTGAGGCCGCACTGATGCCAATGAGCTGCCCGGTGAGGTGAACACATCCCTGCTGTTACCCCCTCACTGCATAACAGCAGCTTTTTATCGCAAGCAAAACTGCACACAACGTCCCTCTGTTATCTCTATCTCTCTCTTCGCAAAATATCTGATTTTGGAAAGACATCTTGTTACCACAACATCCTTTGATTGGATATCAAGCAGCACATTTAACACTTGGGTAAAGAATAAAGGAAACAGCTCTCGATTGCACAACGGCCCTTCGCAACCACTCACAAGCGGCCTATGGTCACTACAACACTTATTAATAGGCTTCATGACCCTATCTCCCCTCTTAGGATCAAAAGGCCTTCATGGTGAGAATTTAGATTTTTTTTAAAGGCACAACATGTAGGAGTTCACCAGTAGAGGTCGCATTTTGTAAAACTAAACCAAAGGTGAAGCTTAATAACGTTATAGAGTGGAATGATGAGAGATGTTGTTTTCACTATCCAGAAATGTATGGAATTTGCTAATCATGTTCATCAATGAGGTAATGAATTAATTTAGCATGTTTTGCATTTTTATTATTTCACGCCACTGTAATGAATTAGATGCAAAGCACAACAGCTGTGTTGTAGATGCTATATAACCGCCACTTCCACATTTGTGGACACCTGTTACAAAATCAATTGCATTACTTCCATTCAGCACTAATCCATTAAAGAACAGGGTAGCCAATCTGATACTAATATATCCATTAAAATATAATGACTGTAAATGTGATATACACACTATTGCTCAGTAGGATCTCTTAGTAATTTACAAAAATAAAAAATTTAAACAGAAATTATGAGTGACTTATTGCATTTGGTAGGTTTACAATCTCACACTAGGTTGCAATCAGTTGGTCAAATGGGTAAAGTTATGGCCAAATAATATCAAAATGGCCATTTATCTGTCTGGCCAATATCTTTATATCACAGTACCAGAAATTTGCCTGAAACCTATTACTTGAGGCAAACATACTTCTTGACTTCAGACTTCAAAACAAATGCTAAAGCTAATAAGCATTTGTTCAATTTACTAGCCATTAGGCAAGTAAGGTTCATTAACCTGGTAAATTTATTTACCAGATAAAGGCAGTTTATCAGGTCCCTATAATTAGCTCTAGTAATTGGGTTTCTTTAGACTCAGGGATGACTGAGCACAACCACATACACAGTCGGACTCTTAAATACCTAACGTTAGCGAGTCCTTTCATCATAATGTCAATATAGTCTAACATTTATCACTTACAAGACATGCACTTAAATAGTGCGAGTGTGGTTGAGATAACACGTTTCGAAATTGCATATGCAATTCACCTTCCAATCCCAAAGTAAACCGGGTTGATGGATGATTTTGGCATGCACCTCATAAATATAGTACTGATAGCACTTCATGTTTTACACTAACGTTAGCTAGCAAGCATTAACTACATCTTCTGTCGTGCTATAAGAAAACACTTTCAAACGAGCAAAGTGAATTAACTATTTCTTAAAGACAACACTGGATGTCATTTACCGTTTCTGAGCTCGTGTTTCACGGTAAGCAGGTCACCTTCTCCCGAAGAGCCCTCCATCGCAGACGGCATAACCACTCGCGTGATCGGAGCGCGCACCCTCTCCTCCGCTCGCGGCACGACACACAATGCACAACGGTGGAATAAAGTCGATCACAGCGCGATCACATGAGCGTATATGTTGCTATAAAGCAACCTTTGGGAAAATATTGTACACGACAATAACCGCATTCTCGTGGGAAGGGCACTCGGCCAGTAAGTAGCCTACTACAGCTACACTGATAAAGATACACACACTCGTCGCCGAGACCTTAAGACACGCCCACTGACTGAAGCTAGTGCTAGAAATACTTCTACTCTATTTAACCCATCAGCTGCCAATCACCGCCCAGTGCAACGTACAATTTTTACTTTAACTATTTATTGTAACAATGCTGGAGTGCCTGACGCAATAAGTAATTAATTTTCTATTTCTTTCTTTGGTTTGACTATAGTATCGATTACTGTTTAATATAATAATAAATTAAATAAATAAGAAAATTACAAATATTTTATCAAAATAAATGATTTATATAAATATTTTGTTATTATTTATATTTAGTTAAAACTAAACTCAAATGTTGAATGACGTGCTTATTACATTCTAATTATTTGGTATTACTAAATAACTGGATGTTTTCCAGATCAAGACTGGAATTACTGCATACCTATCATCACCTCAAGTGTTTCTGGTGTTGTAATATGGAGTGTAATTTTATAGGTACATTTTGTTGTATAAATTAGGTTTCCTTTGGGTCTGACCACATTAATTTGCCTAAACCATTCTGCTCTGCTGACTATCAAATAAGTGACCTCAAAGTGAGCATTACAAACCTTGGGATGCCCCAGGCTATTAGGCTGAACATTTATATTTAGAGAAAACAGCAGGTATAAAATTACTTGAGGGAAGACTGTGTCCTCATTTGAACAAGCAAAGAACTGTTCCCTCCCTGCACCATTATTATGCTCCATGTACACTTCCTTATAGGAAATTTTGGTAATGACTTTTAGTACATTCACAGGACACTCCCAATGTACTCTGATGTAATATTTTTAACTCTTCACCGAGTATGCCCCAAATAAATTGATTTAGAAATATGCACAGTGCACATATAAGAACTTGCAGGTAAATAAGCATTTTTAGTTTATATCCAAAGATAAAAATCTAAAACACTTGATGCAATTGCAAATCACATTTAAAAAAACGGAAAAATAGTTTAACAAGAAGTGTTAAACACGCTGTTTTAGATGACAACAAAAATATTTGTATGACAAAACCATTTAAACGTGACAAACTATATATTTTAATACGCTTAGTTTTCCTCACACATTTATTTAATTTAACAAAATCAAATGAACTGAAAAAAATCACCAGGACTTTTATTTTGAAGTGCTGTTGAAGCCGTTACTGCTGTTGGGTTTGACGCGCGCTTCCCTGCTCAGCCAATCCCTCCCCTGACTAGAGAAACGTCACTCTCATGTAACTCAGAGCAGAATGGCGGCTCTTTTGGAATCGTTGCTGGACAATAAAGTTAAGTTAAGCGAGGTGTTGCTTTGGCTCAAGGATCGACATGTAAGTATTTAGATTTTACTGTCGTTGTACCACGCAGTATTTTTCATGCTGTCACGTGTCATGTAGTGCGTTGCTGAGAGGAAGAATTTGTTTCTGAGGCTTAGCCAGCTAACCTACTGCTACATTAGCAAACAAACATTAAAGTAACATTTAGTGTCTTTGCAGTTTTGTTTGTGTGTTATATAAGACTTACAAATAGACCGAGCACTAGATAATCTAGTACTAGATAAAACGTTGTCATTAGCCTAATTCTGTTGGTTAAGTTTCTTTTTGTTGTGAAAATAAAAGCTGTAACGTTATTGTTTTTGGGAAGAGGGAATCTTGTTATAAATAACCGTTTTATAATGTCAAATTATCTTACTGTAAAATTAGAAAGTTTTGTTTAAATAATATGTATACATATTATAAAATAATGAAATTATAAACTTAATACAGAATTATGTATATTATGAATTTCTCTTTAATGTGAAATAAAATGTATTTTATAATGCATTTTAAAACGTCATACATTATAATGCAATGTTTTTGAATTTCTTTTTGCTGTGCATACTTGCTTGTTTTAGGGACAAGTTAAAATTCTAAATTTTCCAAATCTTAAATTCTCTCTATGCTATAATTTAAAACGATAAATGATTGTATTTTTCTTGGCAGGCTTGTGCATCACAAGACTTTCCTGTAAAAGTCTGGAAACAGGAGTTTGTGCCTTTCCTCTTAAATTTTTTACGTGACCAGAGCAGTCACACTTTGACTCATGGCCCCACCACACCTGCTAAGACCCCCAGCACCTCCAGATCTGTCCGGACTCAGTGCTCTTCTGAGCGGAGAGGAAACAAATCCACACCGGTTCAAGGACTGCGTAACACCAGTCGAATCCAACTCTTTTCTCCTGTCCCATCCACATCCCCTATGGGTGAAAGGAGTGAACAGGAGACCCCGTTTCCTGGCTCTAATTCTTTTAGTGGTGTCAGTGCCCTGAGCAGCCCCTCTTTCAGCTCTTTATTGAGCCCAGCTGCTCGAAACACACCCAACGAACGACGCTCAGCCCAGCGTCACAGTCTTGGAGACTTCATGACGTCACCCCCAGACGCACAGCAGCACAAAGGACGCAGGAGGAGTGGAGGATTTGGGGGGTCCGCCAACGGCCGACATTCGGGATCACGGAGTGCACTGACAGAGGAAGGAGGTCGCTGGGATGGAGGAGGAGGAGGAGGCAGGAGGAGTAGAGGTGTTGGAAGGATTGAAACGGTATCACCTCCCACACAGGTGCAGCTCAACTTTAATAATTTGGAAGACTTTCCTCCTATGGCTGCTGCCCAGGCTTCACCAATGTAAGTGTTTTTGAACAATGTTTCTCTGTACATTTCAGTCTTGCATAGATTACAAATATTCAGTTTGTGAAAGTGTTGTGATAATCTGATGTTTGAGTCAAATTGCCATCTTTTGATGATATGAATTAGTATCCATTCATTTCAGCCATAGGAGTGTCCAGAATTTCTATGGTTCTGGAAAACTGGATCGGAGAATTTTAAAATGATGATTTTCCAGTCTGTAAATTATATGGAAATATACAAATCTTATGAAAAAATCATGTACATTTTTGGATTGAGTGTTATTTTATTTAGTCATCCTCATCTAAAATATCTCATAAACTAAAATAATCAAACTTAATTATGTGTGAGTGTTAATTTAAACGTTCCTGCTTTTTGTCCCACTAGGACAACCAAACCTTCACGGAGAATTAACCCAACCCTAGTCAGTGCAGAACGGCCTAGCTCTAAACCTATGAGCTGCTTTACGTCTACCCCTGTCAGCCTGTCTGCCAGCCCCCCTATTGTTCTGGAGAGCACTACAGCCAAACCAAACTTTGGAAGCCCTCACAGCCTGCAGGAAGAGCGAGAGTTACTCAGGAGAGAACGGTATGTTCGATGAACAACCACAGTGGGCCCAAAAACTATTTTGATTTTTTTATAACAAAAAGTAAAAACTATTAAATATAATATTATGCTGGACATATGTAATGCAGTGACATTTTAAGTTAACCAAGGTTATCTAAATCTTTTATATTGGACTTTAAAGGGATAGGTCACCAAAAAATGAAAATTCTGTCATTTACTCACCCTCATGTTGTTCTAAACCTGTATGAGTTATTTTATTTTGATGAACATATAAGAAGAGATTTTAATAAATGATGGTAAGCACACAGCTGTTGTAACCATGGATTACCATAGTAGGAAAACAAATATTATGGGAGTATTGTGATTAATAATTAAGAAGATATTTTGATAAATGATGGTAAGCACACAGTTGACGGTACCCATTGAATTCCATCATATTTGTTTTTCCTACTATGGAAGTCAATGGTTACAATCTCCTGTGTGCTTACCATCATATATCAAAATATCTTCTTTTGTGTTCATTAGAAACTTATACAGGTTTAGAACAACACGAGGATGAGAATTGATGACGGAATTATAATTTTTGGGTAAACTATCCCTTTAAGATTATTGTCTAAATGTCCTTCCTTTATATTCTCGGTCTTCACCCCCTTTCATCTCTTGTCTAGGTCTAAACTTGCCCAGCAGACCAGCTCTCCGCTGAAGACCACCCCCATTACCTGCACGCCAACCAAAACTGTGCACAGACAGGGGTCTAAAGTAACCCCTGACCCACAGGCACCTTGTCCTGACCCTGATAAGGTCACACAAACACCAGAGTTAAATCTGCTGGCAGAGCTGTACTGTACCTGCATTTCAGGTAAATGGCCTGTAGAGGGCGGTATATACACCATTTACTGCTAATCAAACTTTGGAGTTTTGTCGTGGAAAATATGATTCTGTATTTCTTGGGGTGCCTAATGGAAAAATATATTTAACATGTAATGATTCTGGACTCAGCTGGCCATTTATGATGTAATCATTTTGAACACCACAATAAAGTTAAAGGCCAAACTGTTAAATGTGTGGTATCTGCATTCACTTAAGTGTACATGAATATTTAGATGCTCAGGGTTATAGTCTAATCTAATAAATGTACTTTTGTCTTGGTTATAGAGAATCTGGTTCCATGTGTGATCCTGGAGCTGTTCTTTGTGCTTCAGCTTTTGACATCTCGGGGCGTATCTGTCTCTGAACCTACCGAGGAGGGAGTCAGCATGTGTGAACGCAGCGCAGGTTTGTCCAGATTTACCAGATTTTCCTTTTTTGGGTTTTTAGATGTTTTTAACTTCTCGTATGTTACATCATTCTGCAGTGATGTTATTAAACAAGGAGTTTCATAATGGTGATCACAGTCCAAGCTTGTTCAAATGCATTACTCATGCATTATTTTGCACTTAGCTAAACTGTCTAACATGTATGACCTTTTATGTTGTTTTTAAGGATAAAACCAAACATGCCTTTGGCAAACAAAGCGTATTATGACAATTGTAATCTCTATAAACATATAATTGAAAAATGCAAAGGCTCCTTTGGTTGCAAATCAGCATCTTAAAGGGACACTCCACTTTTTTTGAAAATATGCTAATTTTCCAGCTCCTCTAGAGTGAAACATTTGAGTTTTACCGTTTTGGGATCCATTCAGCTGATCTCCATTTTGGAATTCATTCAGCAGATTTTTAGCGCGATGCTAGCCTGGTTAAAACCAGACCGTTCTCAGTAGTAACTAAGTTATGGTCTGGCAAAGCTTCATAGACAAATCATTTCCAAAGGGGCGTCACCAACGGATGTCGATCAAATGCCTCTGTGCGCAATTGGATAGACCTAAAACCAATCAGAGAGATGAAGGAGATGAAGTATGCAGAAATAGAGAAATAACCACTACCAGATGGCTCTCACTAAGACCCATTAATTTAGCCACCAAAGGGGCAAGCTGGTATATCAGACTTTTTCTGAATCCAGTCGGTAAGACAGCGATAACATCTTTTTTAGATATAAAGGCTTCAAGTGTTGTTCTTTGCTCAGGTTTTAACGAAAAGGAAAAGTTTAAATCGCTGAAAACCGATGCAATCGCTGATTTAAACAAGTGACGTTCCACGGCGGCATCCATCTTTGTAATGTACAAAATCTGCTTCATCGTCGCTGCGCTGTCGTCATCGTGTAAAGCCCGCCCCAACGTTTCTAATTGGTGCTGCGATTTCTACGGATTAGAAATGGGCTTGAATGGCCTCTTCGCCAGACTTACTTGCAGAGCAAATCTAAATTTGCCGGAATGGTCTAAGGAAGAAGTAAACATTTAGCTATTCTAAAAGTGGTACCGCCAGACCCGGAGATCAGCTGAATGGATTCCAAAATGGTAAAAATCAAATGTTTAACTAGTGGAGCTGGAAAATGAGCATATTTTCAAGTCGAGTGTCCTTTTAATAGATTCACTACTATGTACTTGGTTTGAACATGTGACCCCATTATGTGGGTTTCACACGGTACACAGCAACTACAGCTTTTCTCGTGTAGTGGAAGCGTTTTTTGCAGCATTTAGTGCAAATATGTTGATCTTCAACAGCGCCTGCCGTGAAGAGCCATGTCCATGGAAGGGGCAGGATTTTGGGTGCACAAGCAAGGCATGCTTCCACCTCTGTAACGGCGCATTCACACGGGGCATAAGCGTTAACGCTTCCCATTCACTTTTAATGGGTGACGTCATGCGTTGCCGAACTGAATTGTGGATCCGTCGGCGCCGCGTCAGTGCTGTTGCTCGCGGCAGAAGTTAAAAATTCAACTTTTCAAGCGGCAACGCGTGCGTCAGCCAATCAGATCGCCTTATGCAAATAACCTAGGCAGAGCCAGCCAATTACGTTTATGGAAGACCGGAGCATGTGTAGCGGCCACTGTGATTGGCTGTTGGCCACGCTTCAGACAAGCCTTCCGTTAAGCGTCAATGCTTAGTTAAGCGACTGCCATGTACCGCATAAATCACCCATAAGTCATACCTACAAACTGAATAAAATGTGTTGTAATGTTGTTTATTTCTTTAAAGGCACACCATGGAACTTTTTGGCCACTAGGGGGTGCTAGACATGTATTTTTCACTTCTAGCGCCCCTAGAGGCCACAAGCGCCGCAGCACTGTCGCAAAGGAAAGGAACTGGCCAACCTTAAAACTAAACTAAAAACTAAACATTTAAAACGCTAAACGATCAACATTTTGAGACAACAGGGAGAAACGCAGTCATGTTACAACTTTCTGATGAGGAACTTGTCATGGCAGAAGCCATTTCTCAATCTGAAGGTTGCAGCCTCCGGATGTCGTATTTCTAAGCTGTATACGTCATCAAGACTATCTTATTTCACAATATTAACAATTACAAAGTTGACTATTATACTTAGTTAATCGTAAATTGTTGCAGTATGCTTATGACTTGCGAATGTAATGCTCAGTTTACCTTAATAAACCAGGCTTGATGACGTATGCAGTAGTAACCCGCGGGTCGGGTTGGGGCGGGTAAAGAAATTGTAACTTTAATGCGGGGCGGGTTGGGGCGGGTCATTAAAAACAAAATTAAAAAACTGATATGTTGCGTCTAATTCCCTGTAGCATATATATTAAATATTTGGGAATATATATTTTTACATTTAATTACGTTCTTTGATAAGATTAAATAACGTAGGCCTATGTGGCAACGTAACTTACGCAACGTAACTTGCGCAACGTAACTTGCGCAACGTAACTTGATATCCCCAAACCTTTGACGTCACGGAAGCGCCAAGTAGCTCCCGCTGGCTGCCAGCCACAACAACAAAACAAACGGAGAATTAAAAGATGAAAGACGATCTGCAGGAGAAATTAAGGTAGGGAATTTGTGAATAGATAATACAAATGCTGCTTTTTTGTGTGGTGATCTACTTTTAAAATGATAAAGCCGACAAGTTCTAAATGCTAAAAACACTTTAAATGCGTGGACTATACTGCATATATCTCTACATTGGATTTAGGGATGTCACCATTACTCTATTTTCTTGAGGAGTTAAAAAAAATCCTGGAGCACATGTCGAGTACTGTTTAAAATAGCGGAGATTTAGTGAAACAAACTTGAAAGAAAATTACAATAGTATCAGAAGCATATATCAGCACAACGCTGCCTCTCTCTCTCTCTCCCTCGTTCGCTCGCTCTCGCGTGCTTCTGCTCGTGCATGAAAGCAAGAATGCGATGCAATTGCATGCTTGTAAATTTCGGAAGTTTACACGACTGATCTGCAGCGGGCAGGCATAAGATTTAGAAAAACACATATGAGAAGAAAGGCACAGCAACTCAAAAAGACTTAAGTGTTTCACAATTACTCATAATGCCAATTTTCCCGTGGAGGCATGGAGCAGCATGAGAATACACAGTGAGCTTATGTGCGATCTACCGGCATTGCCTTTGCGATCGATGTATTGGACACCCCTGGTTTATCATTATCCTATCTCTATATTAATATGACCATGCTGGTTTCTATGGCTCATTCGTGTATGTTGTTGCCAGTTTACAGGGCGATGTAATCTAATGGCTGTTTCCAAGCACTCTTAGGCTGAAATAAAGCCTCTTTTTATTTACATTACAAATGCCTAATATGTCTATTTTAATGGTCACGGGGCGGTGTGGGTTGTAAAAATAGATACAGTGTTGCGGTGCGGGTTGGGGCGGGCCAAATATTTCATAAAAGCGGGACCCGCGGGTTGGAAAAAACGCCGACCCGCGCATCACTAGTATGCAGCCTGCATATTTGACCTCCGGAGGCGGCAGCCTTCCAATTGAGAAACGACCAGAAGTATTTCCTTGCCTTTTTCCAAACAAATATTGTTGCATCGTCTCTCTCTCCCTCGCCACCAGGATTTTCCGCAATGGCGCTCGTTTTTCCTCTCTTTTGTGTGAAAATTGTCGCTCCAAATCCAAGCAAACCGATGTGGTCCAAGCAGACCGAAAGTCTGCCGCTTTGTAATACGTCACGCGAGTGACAGCGGAACGCAGCAAATGAGGAAGAGAGAAACGCTCGGATCTGATTGGTGAATGAATAGGGTTTGGTTTTACACTGTGTGAGTTTGAGCAAGTTTGACTGCATAGCATCCTGGATTGTAATGTAAATACCATAGACACAGTAAAAGAAAGGTAAATACGTGAACACCGAATCTGAATACAGGGAACTATATACAAGATAATCGCCGTCATTTATAAAGAAGATCGCATTTATGTATGAATCAAGAGTTTATATAAAAAAATTGGCTTAAAGGGGAATCGAACCCGGGTCGCCCGTGTCATAGGTCCGTGACACTAACACGGTGCCACAGAGTCACATAATAGAAGTTGCTCTCTACACTCCTTAAGTAGCCTCCAGCAAAATTCACGTTAAAAACAAATTGTGTGGAGGAAGTGACGTATGCTGTAAAGCAGTCGAATTTTGTAGTTTTTTTGTGCTCTGGTTACTACCAGAAACCCTAAGTTTTAAAATACGAGTAAAAGTGATACAGACCTGGTCAAGCTATGGTAGGCATGTCATTCAACCTATTTAAAGTCGATGTACTATCACAAGGGTCTTGAAAATTTATTATGAAGGTTGAAAAATTACATGGTGTCACTTTAAGTAAAATACTAATTTACAGTCATAATTTAAAGCGATAACTTGAAAATCATTTAGTCAGATCTTTGTTTTTTTTGTGTAGCCAGTTATTTTGTATTGTAATTTTAAGGTTTATTCATTTTATTTAGGTTAATTTCATAATTATATTTAAATGTTGGATAAATGTGTCATTTTTAGTTTGGAGCTGATTTTGTCTTGTTATTGTTAAACATTATAATCTGTTTCTTGGAACTTTTTAAGATTCTACAATATATCTTAATTGTTTATAAATGTCTATTTGTGATTTTGCAGATGTTCTGGAGAAAGTTTACCTGGGAAATGTCCACAACTGTGTCTATTTTGCAGTGAGAGTCTTGGAGCATCAGTTCGAGTGAGTCTAATAAAACTCTTATTGCTGCTTACTTCCCATGCATTAGTCTCATTCCTGACTCTTTTTTTATGTCATCAGGTTGGTGTCACACCTGGACAAGTGTACTCTACGGCTGCTATCTGAGAATGAGAGAGTGGGGTCTTTTTCACCTGCCCTCAGAGATCGCCTGGCACAAGCTCAGGACAACTGCACATCTAATGTATGCTTTCTGTAATGTATATGATTTGAAACTTTCTCTTTTTTTAAGAGGTCAATGCTGAATGATGTCTTTTCTTGTTCAGGATCTGCCCACTCCACCATTGTTCGTTCATTCGGTGCCATTCCAGCCAGCAACAGACAACCGTTCCAACTTCAGCAGCGATCGAGCCTTTCACACTTTTAAGAAACAGAGGTACAGCAAGATTATGCATCAGCGATATTTTTTATTATATGATTTTTCAGGCAGTCAGTATCATTGGCTGGTTATACACGCGGCGGTTCATGTTATGTTTCTGACTGCTTTTACAGGGATGTGTTCTACGAGCTGTTGAGAGAATGGGAAGACGCCCATAAGGAACCTGGCTGGAATTTTGAGGCTGCAATAGGCAATAGAGTCAGGTAAGGGTTTAAATAGTGGTAAAGAGGAAAAATAGGATTTCAGATTAAGCGGATTTCCTTAGTACCATTCAATTTATACCATTATCTAATTTTTGGGGGGTGGCGTTTAGAGGCTTTTGCATTTGAGCTCCTCAAATACTTATTTATTTGTGATTTGTTTTGCTCTTATGGAATGATACTAAAATTGTCCATTCAACAGGATGATGGTTAGTCAGCTCACAGCCGCAGGAAATCATTCTCACTTTGCCAGGCTTTTCCAAAAGCAGCTCATCCAGGTAAACCAAAATAAACGATTGGTCTCTCATCCAGCCTGTCACAACCTATTCTGTTCTCCTGGTCAACACACTGTTATTCACTTTTTCCAGATGTGTAAGGGCCCTTGCATTTTGGGTTCTTCTAATGAAACCCCTGATGCTGATCTGCTGGGCATGCTGGGAGCAGACAGCTTAGGTCGTCTAAAACGTCTACAACAGCGTTTGGTCCAGCCACAAGGACTTATTGGTCCCTGCCCTCCACCTTCTTTCCCTGGACACCAGGAGTTTTTCAGAGACTTTCTTCAGACAGCCGGTTGGTAAGTGTTGTCTGTAGATGTTGATGGACCAGATTTGATGATGTCATAGTCTAGCTGGTGAATCAAGACCGTATCAAGTTTTCTGATTTTCAGTATTTCATTATGTGGCTCTGATTCCTATTATCTTTGTACTAGCTGTCAGCTAAACCAACACCTGAAAGACGGCCTGTGTCAGGAGCTTTTAAAGTTGGATGAGGTGTCCATTCTTGGCCCAGATGCCAGCCCAGCACGGGGAGAAGAGACAAGTGATGGAGACATGGAGCAACAGGTTGGAAGAAAGAGCAAAACATTCAATAATTAGGGAGTAAAGTGGTTTAAACACATGTTTTGGGTTCCTTCTCTTTTGTCAGGATGAGAAGCAACGATTCTCCTCAGTGCTCCTCATGGCTCGACTGCTGGCTAAGTTTTTGGGTTTCATCTGCTTTCTGCCTTACCACACCTCTGAACCTCCATCCAGAGACATTCAAGACGCCGCAATCACTCTGCGCAGTAAGGTACAAAGGATATGTTTACTAGGTGCTCCTATATAGCTTATTGGTAGAGCCATTGTGTTAACAGTGCAAAAGGTTATGGGTTTAACCCAGGGAACACGCATATGACAAATGCGTAAATGTAAATGTTGTTCACATTCTCAGAGTTCTCCAGTTCTGGATGTGTGTGCAGTGTTGAGAAGCTCTATGCACAGGAGGCGAACAATTTTGACGGTGCCATGGATAGTAGAGTTCCTCTCTATGTTGGACTACACCGGACCATTTCTGCCCTTTTACAGGACCGCTTTGTGCCTGCTGCTCTACATCTATAAGTGAGTTTGTCCAAAGTCCCTTTAGGGAAGTCGCACCACTAGGTGGCCACTAGGCAGTAGAGCCCGACCGATAAAGGATTTTGAAGGCCGATACCGATACAAATGTTTGTTGGTTTTAAAAACCGATAAGCCGATATATCGGCCGATACTTTTTTTCCAGAATCCATTCCAGATGATCACATTATTACTATCATCATCATTTATATTAAACAAGATAAAGGTCATTCCTAAATGTTTGTGTGCGTGTGTAATAATTAGTCCCTATATTGCCTCCCCGAATATAAGACGACCCCCCATTTTCCAAATGTATTTTTGGGTTTTCACCAAAAAATAATTTTATTTTAATTTTTTATTATCTCTCTCTCTGTCTCTGCATCTCACGCATTCACCTCTCTCTCTCTCTCCCTGCCTCTCTCTCTCTCTCTCTCTCTCTCTGCAAGTTTTAGTTAACTGTGAACGTGCAGCGTTTTAATTCAGTTAAACACAGATTTTATGTTGCTGCTCTAATTTTAAATGCATATTAGAAGGGAGAGCTGTTTTTTTCTTAACGGGTTGCTTTTCAGACACTATTTCAGATAAATTTCGTTGTGCTTTCCCCCGTGAATTTTTCTATAGCGCGAATATAAGACGACACCCTATTTTTTGTACCTATTTTTAGGACAAAAAAACTTGTCTGATATTCCGGTATACTACAATGTCAGCTTGCTTATCCCTTTACTTGCACTTTTTAAATTCTTTCCATCAAGCTACATCAAACCATTTTCAATCATCAGTTGCTGCCTGCCTTCTAAAACCTACTATTTAGCGATCTAAATCCATTATGTGACTCGTTAATGCTGCGGCTGAATGACAGTCTGCAACGCACACTTGGCGTCAGTGAATTTCACACACGTATAAAAGAAAAGCGAACTTTTATGCACAAGCTACGTTTGATACTTTTTCTCTATGTCTAAATGTTCACTCCCCGCAAGTCTAACTTTCATTTTACAATGCAGGGACTGTAACCAGAGATATGCTAGTTATAAATACAGTAATCATTACTTTATTTAGGCAGAATAAGTTCGTTGTGGTTTCCAAGCTCGTTAACGTTAGCGGTCTTCCACTGATACTGGCATTAGCAGGTCCATGACGAGACATAATTTAGCAAAGAATAACGTCACACTGCAAAATGTAAAACATACATTTTCAATATAACAGGCTAAGGAGAGATGATACGTATCATTGCTTTAACTGTCACGCTATTAAAGAAATACTTCAGTCGCATTGTCAAAAGTTAAAAGGACAGTCAGTCAACGTAACATTACTAGGTAATTCCGCTTCACTCTCAGCTTATTTAACAGCAGCAAAACTGGACATGATAGTCACAAATTTTGTCATGCTTATTTGAGTTATGAGAACTGATTGGGATGTTCTTTTAATTGTTATTCAAGCAATGTATGTCTCGTGACCAACTCACCATCAACTAAACCGCTGTCGTCTTTGCCCTGGTCTGGCTGAAATCAGCAGGTTGCAGGATGTGTGACGCGTTACACACGAGTGTTGCCTACAGGGTAGTTGTAAAGTGCCCTCTGGTGGACAAACTATACAATGGCAACACTCATGACATGGTTGAAGGCTGTTTCGTCCGTGTTTCTTTATTTATTTTTTTAATATTCGTTTATCGGCCATTATGATTGCCGATATGAATAGTTTAGAAAATGCCTAATATCGGCCGATAATATCGGCCTGCCGATATATCGGTCGGGCTCTACTAGGCAGTCATTCAAGACTAAAGTGATAGTTCACCCAAAAATGAAAATTCTGTTATCATTTTCTCATCCTCATTTTGTTCTAAACTGATTGGCCAGCTAATCTGTACATTGTGATTGATCTGAATACCTCTGACGTCAGCCGGAAATGTGACGCTTCTTAACATGTTTGAAGTTGTAGTCCAATAAAAGACATTTATCTTGGAGATGATAACTCACGTCATTGTTTGCTTTGGGTTAAGTACTTTTTGCATATCGTTAAAGGATTAGTCCATTTTCTTTATTCTTTATTTACTCACCACCATGTCATCCAAAATGTTGATGTCTTACATTGTTCAGTCGAGAAGAAATTATGTTTTTTGAGGAAAACATTGCAGGATTTTTCAAATTTTAATGGACTTAATAGAGCCCAACATTTAATACTTAACTCAACACTTAACAGTTTTTTTCAACAAAGTTTCAAAGGTCTATAAACGATCTCAAACGAGGCATTAGGGTCTTATCTAGCGAAACGATTGTCATTTTTGACAAGAAAAATTGAAAATATGTACTTTTAAACCACAACTTTTCGTCTAGGTCCGGTCCAGCGCGACCTAACGTAAATGCGTAGTGACGTAGGGAGGTCACGTGTTACATATATAAAACGCACATTTGCGGACCATTTTAAACAATAAACTGCCACAAAGACATTAATTAGTATCAGTTGACATACAACAACGTCGGAACGGTCCTCTTTCTCAACACTTGTAAACACTGGGGCGGAGTTTCGCGTTCATCCTCTGTGACCTCTTGACGTCATGACGTATTGCATGGGGTCAGCTGGCGCATCACGACCGGATCTCGACGAGAAGTTGTGCTTTAAAAGTGTATATTTGTTATTTTTATTGTCAAAAATGACAATCGTTTCGCTAGATAAGACCCTTATGCCTCGTTTGGGATTGTTTATAGTCCTTTGAAACTCAGTTGAAAAAACTGTTAAGTGTTGAGTTAAGTATTAAATGTTAGGCTCTATTAAAGTCCATTAAAATGAGAAATATCCCTCAAAAAACATAATTTCTTCTCGACTGAACAAAGAAAGACATCAACATTTTGGATGACATGGTGATGAGTAAATTATCTGGATTTTTCTTTTAAGAAAATGGACTAATCCTTTAACATGTACTAATACACACTTTTGAAAACATGAATCGGATAATAGGTGCTCTTTAACTGGAAGGCAGGACTTCTGACGACAGTGCGGTCATATTGAGCAGTGCATTGTCACGATTCATACCGTAGTAACGGTGATCAATCTTGTTATATCCAATATCTTTGGTTTGTCACTGTTTTGGTTTGTGAAAATTACCACATGGTTTAGCTGCTGCACTTCATTCAAGATTTCAATGTAAATGTGCTTAAGATCCTGCAGTAGTACATTACTTCTTAATGCTGGAATAAATTATCTTGGTTATGAAAGATAATATATGCATGTGATTGTGCTTTTCTGTGTGTGCATGTTTCAGGAGGATGGTGTTGGGTCGAGGGGATGAGCTTTGTTACATGAACCAGCTACTTTTGGTAGCAGTGTTGGGCTGGCTCTTTCAGGTAAATCATCTGTAATAAAACAAACATTGACAGTCAAATGGGTGAAATAAAACATGTAAAATAGTGCAGGTGTTTTCAAACTTTATGATGGCAAGGACCCCCAGTTATGATGAACCTTATGAGAAGGATATACATTATATAAAATATACATTTATTTATATATATTTTTTTATTTATTTATTTTACAAATATCTTCAATAAATTGTTATTTTGATATTATAAAGACTGCATATTGTTTAAAAATAATTGGCTTTTTAAATTTTTTGCTTTGTCTTGGTTCTCTGAAATTTTCCAACGTTCTTTCTGTGCTTTCACACCACCACCGGTGAGAGCGTCAATAAAAGCTCTGGCTGCCCTACCAACACCGCTATAGAAAAGGTGTAGTGGACGCTCTGTCACTCAAATGCATTCTTTGCACTACTCTCAAGTGGTGGTTTCCGGCTTCCGATTGGTTGCGGCCGAACGTTTTCGCCTTCCAATTGGTTGCCGCCGAACTCTGTCATAGTTCATTACCATAAATTTGAGCTGATTTTGGTGCTTGCCGCCGACTCATTGAAAATGAATGTCTTCTGGCCACTTTGACACTCTCGCCGGTGGCGGTGTGAAAGGTGAAAGCACAGTTAGAATGTCCCCACCTCTGGAGGACCCCGTATCCCAGTTTTTCAGTAAACCCCTGAAATAGTGTACTTTCGCTCTTAGATCCCAGTCTTCCCAGAAGATCTCTTCTTCAGCACAGATCTTGAGGAGGAAATCAAAGAAATGGAGAATAACACGGGTGCCCAGGGACTGGTTAGTAAATCTCCATCATAGTATAAAAATTTAAAATACTAGATTTTCTTAAATCTATGTAACTTCATTTTTTTTGTACGGAAAGAATCACTTCACATTTTTCCACAGTTAGGGCTAAACCTGAAACTGTATATTTACTTTCCAGGACACCCTCCCACTAGTCGACCAACAGCTGCTCTACACCTGCTGCCCATATTTAGGTGAGAACAAACTTTGCCGAAAAATTGTGCCGTGAAATTTCACATTTCACCAGGATATTGTTGGAAAGCATTTCCAACCGTGTGTGATGATGGACTTCTGTCTTCTTTATTCACTTTCCAGGGGAGTTTCGTAAGCTGCTTGCTGCATTTGTGGCTGGAAGCACAGCCAAGAGCGGAGGTCTGATTCGTAAGATCACCCCCACGTCTGCAGAGCCGAGGGGACCGTCCATCACTCGCTCGCAGCAAAAACTGCAGGTACACTGCCAGCGAAAGCCCTTCCACAATTTACAAGCATGCTGTCCGTGTGTGTCTGACCATTGTTTTTCATTTGTTTTAACAAAGGTGGATCTAGAACAGGCGTTCTTTCACAACCAGCCTCCATCTCTCAGACGGACTGTAGAGTTTGTTGCAGAAAGAATTGGTTCCAACTGCGTCAAACACATTAAGTCAGTCTTTCCACTTGTTTGAGTGTGGGTCAATGAAAATAATTTTTATATTTGCGTTGCAGTTTTTTACTTAATTTTCTGCAAATTGTGTGTGTGGCAGAGCTACACTAGTGTTGGAGCTTGTGCAAGGGGGAGAGAAAACGCTCAGAGATGGTTTGGGTTTGGATGGTGTCAACGCTGCCAAGCTTAATGATTCTATCTGTGCTCAGCTCTGTGATGCAGGCATGCAAGCTCTGGAGAAAGCAACCAGGTCAGCACATCTGTCTCCTTTTTTACATATGCATCAAAGTAATGGACATGCAATGGTAATTCTTTGCATTCTTACATCATATCATATCTTAGGTTCTGCAGTGAGTATGCCCCTGGAGCTGTCAGAGCACTTCTGCCCCTTGAAACCTCTCCTGCAGTGAGTACCAGAGAAAACTATTTATCAAAAACAGTGTTTGCTTTGGGGGAAATGTGTTTTACAGTTAGGTTCTTGTGTTTCATTTTAGAAATAAACATTTAACAGTAACATATTTTGCTTGTATTATAATATAATTCATATTTTGTGGCATGGTTTAGGTTTTGTCCACAGCTGAGATTATCACCACTCGTCTGGCTACAGAAAAGGCATGCAGCTGGCTGTCTTCCAACATCACAAGTATTAAAAGAATATTTTGTGTGATGCAAAAATAAAAGTGCATAATTGAGTAGTTTGGATCTGAAATATTCCTGTTTAAATGTCTCCGTCAGTGCTTCTAAAGAGGGAATGGAAGACTGCTTTTGAGCGAGTGATGAAGAGTTTACCCTCCTTCTCCAACCTGAATGGTAAAGAGGGTGAGGGTGCAAGCAAAAGTCAGCAGGTTCAGAGGAGTGCCGCAGAGCTCAGTGCTGGGTCCTCATGTATCTCTGACTGCACCCATAAAGTCCCACTGGGATCAGAAGTCATGATTGAAATTAAGGTGAGTGTTGTTAATTCATCATAAGTTTTCAGGTAGGAAATCATAAACAATGCAGATGCAAAGATGGTTAGTGCAGCCTTCTCTCCATATAAACCATATTTCTAATGTTACAGGAGGTGCTGTGTGTTGCAGTGGGACCTAGGGTTGACGAAGAGGTTTTCACAGTTCATCAGATTGAGGTCTTACTAGACCGAGTCGGACAGACACTTGGATGTAGAAAAGTACTTAGGACCGGATCACTTATTGCTAATACATACCTGACAATTGGCTCTAGACAAATACATTTTTTTTTTTTATTCAATTTTTTATCTTTGATTTGTTTGTAGCTCCTCTCTCCCGTGGTTGAGCAGATGTTGTTGCGTTGTACTGTTCAGCTGGCCTGCAAACTGGGTAAGACCGCAAATATTAGTAATATGAGACCAATTTAAATGCAATACTGAACATAAATAATGGCTTATTGTGTGTTTGTGTTAATGCGCAGTATCTGGAGAGCTGCCACTGGTTTCTTCAGACCAGGGCAACAAAAAATCTACTCTGCTAGATAAGTTTCTACTCCTGTGGGGTCGCAGTCCTGCTTCTCCTGCACCTTTGCATCTTCTCCTCAGTGAACCCACTCTCACTGCCACTCTGAGTGCCACAGACAGCGAGGTGACCATCACTTATCAAATCTAACCATTGTGACTGTATATACTGTGTGTATATATATATATATATATATAAGGGATGCTCCGATCGATCGGCCGCCGATCGGTATCGGCCGATAATGGCATTAAATGACTCGATCGGTGCTCGCTAAATCTGCCGATCTCATAAACCGATCTTTCTGTTTACTTTTGTCATCAAAAGGATCCTGAATGCGGCTGCAATTAAAGACATTTTTTTTACGTAGCGCGAGCATTTTTATAACCTGTGGCTCATGTGCAGCGTGCAGATTTGTATGTCTCTCTTTGCCTTTACAGAGACATGCGTATTTTCTATAAAGTCACGCTCCGGTAAACAGCGCGAGGCGTCTTCACATCCCCATCAAACAGCGTATCCAACACATATCTATCACGGACAATTGCATCCTCATGCCAAAAGTTTCTTATTTGCATGCATCTTAAAGTTTTGAGCGTTTAAACTTTTATTTTCCTCACAGCGTTCAGCCGCCGCCCACACACACAGCAGCCTGTCATCAGTGCACGTGAACAGAGCGATCTCTCTCTCTCACGTCTTAAAGCTGCAGTAACCTAATTCATCTCTCAATAAAATCACTCTCTGCTCTTGACTAAAGAATTTTTATACTTCATACGAATGCGTGTATATTTAATTAATACAGTAAAGTCTGTGAAGTGTTTTATTTTCAGTACTTTTAGGAGACATAAGCCTTTTTAAAGCCATATTAAATCTCTCTTTCCAGAATAAATATTTGTTGTGCTTATTTATTTGAGTCTCTATTAAAACAATAATATACCTAATTACTGCAAGTAATATAACAAAGGCAACATCCGTGGTATTATTTTATTTAGAAAGATTGTAACAGTTACAGTCATCAAAGAGCTTGCATATCAGCTTTAAAAAAATCGGAATCGGTATCGGCCGATCACGAAGATTACAAATCGGTGATCGGTATCGGCTGCAAAAATCATGATCGGAGCATCCCTAATATATATATATATATATATATATATATATATATATATATATATATATATATATATATATATATATATATATATATATATATATAAAACTGTGTATAGTATGTTATAAACTGTGTTTCATCATTTATTTTTACAGAGAACTGACTACCTGTTTCTGATAAAACGACTTGTTGAGAAAGGGCTTCTGAAGGAGGAGGAAGTGGGCTCTCATTGGTCAAAGTTGTCACTGTTATCGTGGCCAGAGGTATGTTTTAAATATGGGTATATTTTTAATTTTGTACTTTTACATTTTTTTACCTTATTAAATAGGCAATAAAGATCTATTCTATCTAAAAAAAAAACAGATGGTAGGAGTTTAGGATGCTAAAATGTCTGACGACCTTCCAAAGCACTGTGATGTCACATAATATAAAACAAATGCAAGTGGGCAAACATATAGTAACTTCAACACTTGTTTTTCAGTACAACGTCATTAGTTAGGAGAAAAAAAATCACCCAAATAAAGACATCTCACCAAAAATTATGCAATGCAAAGACTGGATTTTTAAGTATCTATTTTTTTTCTTGTACTGCCTTAGATGCAGCTTTAGAAAAAGCTATGATATAAAACTACTGTATGTCTTATTACCTTATAAAGTCTCTGGCAAGACATGTAGTTAGTTAGTAAAACAGTTGTTGCAAATGTAAAAGAAAGAAGTGTTGATTTTAAACTGTCCTAAATATTTGTATTATATAGTGTTCTTTGGAAGCAATAAGACTATAAACATTACTTAAAAAGACATGATGAATCTTATAAAAACATATTATTTTATTGTAAGCAAGTTTTAAAGAGATCAAATATCAAAATTACCCCATGATTTACTCAACCTTAAGCAATCAGATACATATATCCATCATCTTTCAGACGAACACATTTGGAGTTATTTTAGTAAATGTTCTTACTCTTACTCTCCAAGCTTCATAATGGGAGAAAATGGGGATCAGGGAACAGGGATCAGGGAACAACTTCTGACTTTAAACTCCAAAAAAATGCATCCATCCTTCACAAAAGTAATCCACACGGCTCCAATGGGTTAATAAAGGTCTTCCGCTGGTAATTGATGTGATTTTTGTAAGAAAAATATCCATATTTTAAACTTTAAATGACACGTTCGGTATTTTACACTTAAGGCCCTGTTTTCAGATTGTTTATGATGAAATAGAATGGTTTTGACTGAAATTTAGACATATGCGGCTGCCCCGAGAATTTTTGGGTGTTTGTTGTTTCACCTCCCACCTCTACAATGGGTGTATAGGTGCACTGGAACAATCCTTCCTAAAATGCATTAAACTTTCGTTTACAAAGACGTGAGACTCACTGACTGGACTTCCGGAGAACGAACCCGAAAACATGTTTGGGACGTGTCCGGCGGAACTGGCACGAATGGCCAGCCTAACTATATTACTTCGCACCGGAAATCTTGTTTATATTCTTGCAATTGGCAAAGGTGGATTATCGCCACCAACTGGGCTGGAGTGTCTATTATTCAAGCTCTCAACAGAAGAATATACGGGTGTGAGGCGTTTGGAAAAATAGGTCCACAAGTTTACAACGAATGGTAAAACACCTGTTGGAAAGCATCTTTTGCAGCGATTTTTGTACGAAAGTTTAATGCATTTTAGTAAGGATTGTTCCAGTGCACCTATACACACATTGTAGAGGTGGGAGATGAAACAACAAATACCTGAAAAATTCTCGGGGCAGCCGCATATGTCGAAATTTCAGTCAAAACCGTTCTATTTCATCATAAACAATCTGAAAACAGGGCTTTAAGTGTAAAATACCGAACTTGTCCTTTAATACTAGCTTTACGAAGCGGCACAGAAGCTATTTATTATAGTTTATAAAGTTTAAAATGTTTTTTTTTACAATATCGCGTCGATTAATTATTAATTAACCCCTTGGAGCTGTGTGGATTACTTCTTCTGTGAAAGATGGATGCACTTTTTTGGGCTTCAAAGTCAGACGTTGTTTCCTCATCCCTGTTTTCTCCCATTATAAGCTTGGAAAAACAAGGACATTTACTAAAATAACTCCAAATGTGTTCGTCTGAAAGATGATGGACATGTGTATCTCAGATTGCTTGAGGGTAAGTAAATCATGAGTTTATTTTAATATATGGCTAAAGTGATGCTTTAAGCTTAAGATTTTTCCAAATCACTCTCATTTCTTATTTTCTTGTTTTATAGGAGTCTGTGGAGAAGTTTCAGCAGCTCTCATTGGCCACCAAGTACCAGGTGCCTTCAATGTCAAACCAAATGGACATACTGCAAGTCTCCCAGTGACCACCAGGGGACATAGGAGTGTAGACATGAATCTTAGCCAAACACTATTGAATTAATGAGCAGTATTTAAACAAAAGAATGTAGAGCTCATTTAAATGATTTTAAAATGATTTTAAAGTCTTGATTTATTGTTAGTTGTGAGGTAAACGTTTGTGACTGAAAAATTGCTGAGTTTGATATTTGTCTGGATCTATTTCCTCGCTCTGGTGGGGATAATTAGTAGTTTATACATAATCCCGAAAATGAGTTTAATACATTTCAGATGGGATTTGCCAGTTTGTACTCACACTGCCTCACAACATAATACAGACCTTTACTATGCTTTCTTGCCATTTGCATCATGTAACTCTCTATTTATTGAATTGTTTCTGTCAATATCTTGCCTTATCTGATTGTTGCTTGTATGTTTATGTATCTTTGTGTGTGTTTATATTTGCAAATGTTGAGTTTTTAAAGCCTCTGATTTGCACTTGTAATTACACTGTTCATGTTGGACAATATTAATATCAGTTGATTTTAAACTGCACACTTGTTTAATGCTTACTTTATCTAACATAATAAAATGTACTTTATTATTATGTATCTCATGAGTTTATAATTAGGGTTTAAAAACCATATGCACTTACTGTAAAAGAGTACACATTTACATTTAAAAGTTTTAAAGGGGACATATTGTGAAAATGTTGTACTTTTTCCATGTTTAAGTGCTGTAATTGGGTCCCCAGTGCTTCTATCAACTTAGAAAATGTGAAAAAGATCAACCCAGTAGCTTAGTTTTGGTAAACCATTCTCTGCATGCATGTGAAAAAATAGATCATTGAAATTTGGATCCCCTTGTGATGTCAGAAGGGGATAATACTGCCCCTTAATCTGCACTATCCAACCATGGCACTGCCATTTAGTGCAAAGATCAGCTGCGTTACTTAGTTACTTTTGCGTTACCTTTTCTTACTTGGTTGAGGCTTGATCTCTTTCAGACCTTGCGGGTGGCTTTTATGACTGAGAAGTTCTGCATTTAGAAATTGCATATTTCCATTGCAACAAATTACTGAAACTGTCCCCGCTGAGGTGCGCATGCATAAAGTTCGTAAATCTACGTTAATATGTTCAGTTTAATGCAGTACATTTTTTTTACATCAAATTAATAAAAGCAACACTAAAGAGTTATTTTTACCTTAAAATAACGTTTCCAAAAAAGTTTGTCGTTCATCCACTCGAAACAGGGTGAACGGCACTGTCACATTCGCTTTGCAGCCCTCTATCGGCCAAAACCGCACTAAAGAAGTTTCCAACCGTTGGGTCCCGGTCCTGTAGTTCGAGTGAAAACTACAAAAACTTTACGGCAGACCTACAATCCAATCAGAGCCAGCTTTGCTGCAGTAGGCTAAATTATTTACGACAGTGGTAATGGACAATCCGCTTCCAACCTGTAGGGGGAGCAAAGAGCAAAAACTCTTTAGTGTTGCTTAAACTGAAAAGTAACTCGCGTTACTTTTTGGAAAAAGTAACTCAAATATTAATATGTACATTTATTAAGTAATGCATTACTTTACTCGTTACTTTAGAAATGTAATATTATAACGTAATGCACGTTACCAAACACTGGATAAAATCAATTATCTATACACCAAAGATTTTTTTTTACATTTAAAAAAAGTGGTAAAATGTCCCCTTTAACTTTAAGGATTTCTCTATAATTGATTGTTGATTATTATGCTAAAAGCAAACGGAAAATAAATTATTTTAATTACAAAATATGCGTATCATTTGCAAACAGACAGTTAATGCGTGTCAATGTCTCCCTCCTTTTGTTTCCCTTCTCCTCCTGCTTTTTTACTATGGCCAAGCCTTAGCATATGAATAATTAATAGTACGGTGACGTTAACCTGTTACGACCAGTTACGAAGCATATTTATCATTTATGACCACGCCTTATTCAAAGTAGATTTCTATTGACCAATGATTTCTAGCATAACTCATCTTTCTTAATTTTCATGAGCCCTTCCTTCGCCGTAACAGAAACCGCCCCTCTCAGAGAGACTGCAGGAAGTTTCAGTCAGTGCAAATCAATCGTGGTTACGGCTTCATCATGTGCTCTGTGATAACCTAGAATGATATCAATAATGGCCAGAAACTTTTGTGATCCATTTCCTCGTCCTGGTCGGGATAATTCAGCGCATTCGAGGGATTTATTAAATGGACTATAACGGACGGTTGCACTACAATTCATCGTTTCCCTCCGTCCCCTGTCAAAGAAATGGCAAACGTGAAAGTCGCGATTCGGGTTCGCCCGTTAAACTCCAGGTAATATCTGCATTCATTGATTTTTTTGTATGAAATTGCATATAAAAGTGCTTGAGTGATGTTGAGTGGTGCCCAACTGAGTCCATAAACAGAGTTGAGTTGTTGGTACTGTTGCTATGTCTGGGAATAAAACGGCACTGACAGCAAAGTGTTTTTCTGCGCAACTAATAGAAATTAGCTGTCAGTTCTATTAAAGCAAATGTGCCACTGCATGAACATATGACTAGGAGTTATTTTTACGATGTAACTACTAGTTTTTAATAGCAACAGAGAGTATTACTGAGATTTCTTATGCAAATAAATCTGGGAATTACATCAAAATCAGCCAATGTAGAATTTTATAGTTGTAATCACTACACTTTGTTATTGTGTACTATAGTATTCTGTACTATTATTAACTACAGTAAATTAATAAACTGTAGTAAATACACTAGTATACTTCAATATTTAGTATGGTAAGGTTCAAAAACACTATGGGGCTTTTTGCCGGACAGGACTAAAATTTATTTTAGACTAAAATAAATGTAAGAGCTGCCAAACTGAAAACAACTTGCACTGACATATCTTAAAATACATCAGTGTCCTTTGCTTTGCCTCAAAATGCACACAAGTAATGTTTTAGTGAGGCATGTTTGTTCAAACTAGTTATATTTCCTAATTAAACTAAGGTCTAGTCCTGGCTTAAGCTAAGGCTGTCCGGGAAACCACCCCTATATTATCTATATTGTCTATTACAATTTCTCTATAGAAAAATACTATAGTATACTATAGTTTCATTTGGGTAATGCAATAAATAATATAATGCATAAACAATGCAATGAATGCATATGTCTCTTAGTAAAGCTGTATTAACCAATCACCGATTGTTTTGTGTCTGGTTAAATGTAGGCTAGTATAATCTCCAAAATCTTCTTGAATCCTTTTATAGACCTCCATTATTTATACAGTAGTGTATGTTTTTGGTATATTGTATATATCTTTTCACAGAGTTGCAGTAGGAAAATAAGTACACATTGTGTTAGTATAATCCGACAAAGTGTTTCAATTTAACATTTTTAAAAAAGTCACGAAAAAGTGTAGCCATGTGGGAACAAACACTGCTGTACGATGAGAACCCACTGCCCCACCCTCCTACATCAGCCAAATTACTACAGTATGTGAGTGCTGGCTGGGCAGGGGGGTAAAGAAACTCCTCCCAGATTGAGACACAAAGCTGTTTGCGTAAGTTTGGCTGTCGTTGTTCGTCTTGACATTTAAAAAGTCCCCTAAAGGGACAACTTCATGGCTTTCTGTCACTGTTGTGCAAATGAGGATGGCTATTTAATAGGCAGCCATTGGTTTTATGAGTATGCACATAATGCGTATGTGACGTCTTGTGTCTTCACTCGAAAAAAGTATCAGTCAAATAAAAGTTTAGCATTCAGACAAACTGAAATCCTTAGGAGGAGACGACAGGAATTGCATAGGCATGTGGGAATGGCATAATAATCTAAGTTTTGTAAGCATGCTTCCTTTTTCTCTTTCCACTGGGTTATGTTATAAAATACACAAACACTGACAGTCAAAGCAGGCTGCTGTGGTTGTGGGTTGGGCTCACCTCTCTATTCACTGTTGGCATAGTGAAACTGACCCACATGGCACTACACGAGCAACAATACTCAATAAAACTACAAGCATTGTACGAATGGGTATATTGCATAAGGGGTCCACATGTCTATCCTTCAATGTTGACTTCAAAAACCTAGTAGTCCCACCCAAACTCATCCTATTGGTTGATACAAAGGTCAGTCTGCTGTAAAAAAACAGAGCAATGTTTTGAAAGCACCACAGTGCCATTCTTTATAAGTTGACGGTTGACCTAATTATACTGTACGCTAGTTCTGTACACTAAATTTGCTTACACATTACATTAAAACTACTTGTGTTAAACAAAAGTTTTTATGGAGTATGGAGACACAATGAAAGTTTAGAGTTGGGTTTTTAATACAGGCATCCTTATAAACTGGATTTCATTTTATTGCATCATTTTAATCTGAAACCGGAGATATTGCACAGCTGTCGTCGTCGCTGCTCTCTCGCACAGTAACACACATATACTGCATACACACACCTGCTTTGGCTCAACTGCGCAGTTCGTGGTCGGGTTTTTTAGAGATCTGTTTTCATTTGAATTTGACCTCAGACTTGAGCTCAACAGAGGAGTGTAGAGGGATCTTCCAGACCCCCAGTCTTTCTCAGTATTGCTCCGTCTGAATGCGGGTCTGGATATGATCAGCTTCTGGTTTCCCAATAAATCCAATCTTATGTTTAACTTTAAGTTTAAAAATTCTAATAATATTAAAAATTGTATATCGTCAAAGAAGTCTATTGGACTTGAAAACCACTGATAATATAAAAAAAATCTGATGTGCAAAAATCAAACTGTATGCTAATAATAAAAAGCAGTGCACACGCTAAAAAAAATGGTGTTAGATAGCACTAAAAGTGGTTCATTGACTCCACTTGATATATATAGCACCAATGTAGAACCATAGGTGGTGTTATAAAGTGCCGCAGGGATGACGTATTTTAGTTAGTTAGCGGGAGTTAGCAGGACACTGGTTCCTTCCCCAAAAAGCCCATTCATTTTCCCCATAGGCAACAAGATAATCTTCACAGATGAATACAGCTTTTATACATTTTGAGGTCTAAATGCGTTAAAAATAAAAAGCGAACCAGTGGTGTCAAACTCCCGCCCCGCGGGCCATTGAGAACCCTGCCATTATAGGCTACAAGCAAACAACTATACCACAGTCTCTCGACATTAACATCATCACCACTAAGCTTCTGACAGTTTTTTCAAACTTTATTAAACACATTTAAAAACATGTTCCCTGATAAGGAAATACTCTGAGGATGAATCTTTGTTGAAAATTGTGCCTATTTTGCGTTTTTAAAATCGTCATGTGATATGACGTTTAAAGTCCCAGAAAAAATCTGTAGTTTCATGTATAAACCTCCCTTTAAAAGACACTTTAAAGCTTTAAAAAAATCAAGAGTGGAGTATTTCTGGTGTGTTTTATGTCATAGAATAAATATCTTGGAACTATTGTTAATTATAGACTGTAAAAAAGATGGACATGGTTTCTGAAGATCGTTTTTGAAGCTTTAACTAGGCGGTGCCTGCCGTCGCCATCTTGAACGTAGACGGATTTCTGCGCCGCGTTAACCAATCAGGACCTTGCTGCAGTAGTGACGTGATTACAGGAAGCGAGCAGAGTGGCTGAGTCTCAGCAGAGTCGCAGAAGCCCCTCCTATGACACTAATTTACGTGTGAATTTCTCGAATGACTAGAATTTCACACACGGCTTTCACACGAGAATGAAGCGAGTGAACTCAAATGTTTAACTGTGGATTTACACCAAATGCGAAGCGTGCAATCGCATCGCGTTGCTCGCTCTAGATTACTCGCGGGATTTAACTTTGTGTCATGCGAATTTTTCGCTCTAGTTGAATATTTGGGCAAAGACGCGTTTGAGGCGAATAGCGCGTGTTTTCACGGCATCGCCCCACGCGAGGACGCGTCTGATCACGTCTTTGCATTGACTTTGTATATAATTTACTCACACAAATCGTTAAACTTGCATCTGGTGTAAACCCACAGTAAGCGTCCAACTATGCGCAAATAGCACGTTTTTGCCGCCTCTACCGCGGCTGGTGTAAACGCAGCATAAGGCTTAATATATTTTAAACGGATCAATTTTCAAAAAAGTTCACCCCCCTCACAGTTGTGATGAAGGGCAAAATTAGCTATACAGACCAAAAACACTTTTTGTAACAGGCTGTAAACATATTATTTTCTAATGTAAAGTTGGTCATTTTAACATGGAGGTCTATGGGGATTGACTCCCTTTTGGAGCCAGCCTCTAGCGGCCAGTCGATGAATTGCAGTTTAAATCACTTCCGTATTGGCTTCATCAGAGAGATCGGAAGGCTGCCCCTCGGTCTTAACCCAAGATCTTATTTAAGGAGTTTAACCAAAATCCTATTCACAAAACCCATTGACTTTGGGACGATGGAACCGGAAGTGCTAAAATGCATCCTGAATTAACCTGATGCCTTACTAATTGTGATCTTAATATTTGGCTGTCTAATAATTTGTTAAAAAGACAATACTTAAAATCGTTTCTGATATTAATGTTAGATCACTTGAGGAAATTTGCACTGGAAATGTCAGACCCAAATGTTGATGAGATACTCAAAGTATGCACAGTACACATACCGTCTGTTGCAAACCAGAGTAAGTAGATTGCTTTTCTGCACCAAATTCTACACATTTTTACCTTAAACTGAATACTGAATGACCCTTTGGCCTGTAAAGGAAAAATGTCATCGTCTTTAATGAGGCACTGTTTCATTACAAGAATGTTAACATTCTTGCAAATGTTTACTTAGAAGTGCTCTGTTTTATATTGTATCAATCGTTTTCTGTCCCTGTTCTGCAGGGAGACTCTAGATGGAGGACGGCTAGCTGTACAGGTGGAGGACAAAGTGGTAAGAGTCCGAAATATGAAGGTAAGTTAATCTACAGTAAAAAAAGAATCATAGGGCCCCACTTATGAAACATGATTGTAATGAATTTCTATGTAAAGTAATAATGTACAAAGAAGTACTGTTTATGTGGAAGATTTTGCGAAATCCCCAAGTAAAAAAATGATGGTGTCAGAAAGTACCTGCTTTTATCAAACACACTGGAAACACAGCAGTTTATGACGTTTGGTGTTAAAAGTGGAGTGGTTTGGTAAATAGAATGGCCAATCGCAGATCATCTCAGTGACAGGAAGTTTATAGTGAGGATTATCTCTTCCCGCTAGATTACTCAGTTGTTTATTTTTGCGGGTATGAACTGGGTAAACATATTAGAGCTGCAGCACTTCATTAAAGCATTCCTTTTGAATATGGAAACACAAACACTTAAAACAAACATAAATGCAAGATCAAATAACGTGTTTGTAAGTAAACGTCATTTTTCTGACTGAGTGAATGCTTCACAACCCACCCATCAGGTTTTGTTTTGGATGAATATTCAATCCTGTGCAAAAAGTCTTAGGCCACCATGCCACCATTAGATTTGTTGTTTTAACAATGGTATAGTGATCATATATAATTATCTCTCAGTCTTTTTATTAAAATGCAACCAGAAATTACAGACTAAAATGAGACAAGCACAAATCTATCAGCGAATGCAGTCTGGAGAACTTCAGCCATCCTCTATGACATAGATCTGCTATTTCTAAAAACTTTCCCATCATCTGTTTTGTTGCTGTCAGACTGGATTGAGATAAGATGTTCACATCAGGAATGACCAAAATTATAAACGAACATAACTGTTAAATCACTTCTGGAATAATTACTGGAGTAATTGTATGTAGTTGCCAAAAAGTTGTCCATTGTTTTTTGCTTTAATTAAAGAACAGATCCAAAGAGATGAAGCTGTGTGGTAAAAAAAGTCTAAAATAGCTTTTTTTAACCAAATGTTTATTGTCATTTAAATTTCTGAGAAATATTACACGTTTGCTTATAATTCCCATAGATATGAATAAAATATATCTGGAGCAGGAAATACGTCCTTAAATTCTGCACTTGATGAATGAAGTATGAAAAGCCACATCTGGTCATCTGCTGTGCTTTGAAAAAAAACTTGAGTCCTTCAAGAGAAGTTATTTAAAGACATTAGGATACATTTTAAGGGAAAGAATGCACTCACAAACTGTGGCAGACAGATTAAATGAATTTTTAAAGAATTCACACTTTGTCTTTAAGTTTTACAGTATCTGCTCTATGCCTCACACATGTCTTGTATTAGAAGATAAGTAGGCTACTCAATGATTGGACCGCATTGTTGTGTTTGACACCAGAGAATCGGGCGTGAGCAACGTGCCAGCTGACATTAGTTAAAGCGTAACTAAACCCTAAACCAACTTTTTTATTTAATGATCTGTAAGAATGGAGCTTTATTAGTGCTGTTCAATGATTTTAGTTACTTTTTTGACATTTAGAAGTGTTTCAATACTACAATATATGGTGTAAAAACGTCTGAGTGCTGCTCTCTTCAGGTTGAACGGTGGCTACAGCAGTTGAATTTTCCTATTGGATGTTGGGTCCAAAAATACCTCGTAAGCAGGTTCAAGCTCACCACGCCCTTGTTACGATCTCACCACACACTTGGTACGAGCTTAGTTTGTCTCCTCTATCCCCGTTGGGATCTGCCCACTTTTCTTGCATTTTTGAAATATTGTCAGTGGGTGGAGTCAGGCTCTGACCAGGGGTTTAGCTACGCTTTAATTTAACCGCGGCAACACATGTGTCCGATGAAATTGTCTATAAATAGCAGAACAAAGCAACGTTCGTACACAGCCAGGGCATAAATAACTTAAGAAATCACTCTAACATGTCGAGTAATTATATGTCCACTCTGCCCGCTATAGAGCACGAAAGATACATTAACAGATTTAATTTGGTCAATTTAAAAACATGTCCCTTTCATTCTCCCAGCGTCAAATTTGTGTAAATTTGTTTATCATTGAGGATTTCTTAAAAAGTGAAAAAATCTCGCCTCTTTCTCGTGAACCCAATCTCGTGTCTCGTCTCATGAATTAAGTATTTCGTCACACCCCAAGTAAAAAGGAATTAGTTGTTTTTATAGCACCTTAAAGAAAATAAATTAATTTGATACCTGGTTATCAGATTGTAGTGGAAAATGTCTAACCCAATCTCAAGACATTTTGTGTTATAGTCACAAAATATTTGATTTATTTATTCGTGTTCATGGACCCGAGTTTCCTCTTTTTTTCGTGTTATTGAGCACAAGTGTCTTTTCCGTGTCACTCAGCACAAATTTCTGTATATTGTTTTTTCAAGCACAACTTTTTCGTGTAATTATATGTATTGGTTTCTCACTTTTATATTACTTTTTTATAGGGCTGTCAATAGATTAAAAAAATTAATCTAGATTAATCGCATGATTTCATGAGTTAACTGCGATTAATCGCAAATTAATCGCACATTTTTATCCATTCTAAATTTACCCTAATTTAACACTTTTCAGGTTTTTAATATTCTAATCATATATACATATATAGATGCTTTATGCAAATGTATGTTAACAACAGCCTGTTTACATTTTAACAGAATCACCAGCCATTGTTTTGTATATGAATTTTCCTTTCAGAAGATTTTTCTTTCTCCATTTTTGTTTGCTGCTGCATCATTTGTGACCTGTGCTGGCAAGTTGAGTCGGAATTAGCACATTTAAAAAAAATAGTTGTTCATATTTTGACATTCTCTATTAAAACATAGAACAATGCATGATTTGTTGAAATATAACAAAATATGACAGAACTACACGTGTTTGAAGTTGAAAGAGTCAAATTACCACAAAAATGTCCACATCCATACATTATATTACCACATCAATACCTTAAAATCACTGGTAAAACTAATAGATTTAGCACACACAAAGCAAAAACATCATCAATGTATGTTCAACTTTTTTTCCTTTTGTTTGATTGACATTGAGACAGACTGCTTAAAATCTAAGTGATCTAATATAATGTTAGACATCAAATATTTTTACCCAACAGTTAACCAAACATTTACTTAAAACATAACAGATTATAGAGCCTACCTGCGTGAATTCTTATCAAAGCAGATATTTGTAAAACTGTAATTTTGTGTAGATGTCTATATATCCGGGTCGCGCACTCGCGCGTCTGTGTGCACGCGCTTCAGATATCAGTCAGTCAGCGTGAGGGGATCGCTTTTGAGTCTTGTCGCTCTTAATAACTCTTTAACATTAATCAGGTACCGAACTTTATCTCTCTTAATGACTATTTTAACATCAAGCAAGTCCTGCAGTCTATTTTCTAAGTCATGCATAAAAGCGAAACCAAAATGAATTGAGACGCATTTTTGTATTAGATTAAGCATTAGGAGGACGGTAACGTTACACCTCTCAGACGTATAAATAACGATCATATCAGATGTCCAACGAGCATTTAGAGCATTGGATTTGGTAGACGATTTATAATGTTCTTATTTCTATGAAAACCTTTTACTCATTTAGAGAGAGTCACATTTGTCTGCGTCTCTGTTCATTCAACTATGGGCTGGACCAAGGGTCAAACAGAAATTGCGCGTTGCGTTAATCTCCCTTAATAAAATTAGTGGCGTTAAAATGAATTTGCGTTAACGCGTTATTAACGCGTTAATTTTGACAGCCCTACTTTTTTACCATTGTTGCTTGAGGTTGGGGTTAGAACGACTTTCTGTTGCATTTCAGACATCCTAACATCAACCCCAAGTGACAATAGTTTAAAATCGGAAGAAAAAAATTTGAAACCAGTATATAAAATGAAATCCTAACCTAAACCCCAAATCTAACCCCAAACTAAACCAAAAATATGTAAATAAAATTAAGAAACCTAAACCTAAAATTACACGAAAAACAATACATAGAAATGTGTGCTGAGTGACATGAAAAAGACATTCATGCTCAAAATCACGAAAAAAAAAAGGAAAATCGTGTCAATGAACACAAATAAATCAAATATTTAACACAAAATGCCTTGAGCGGGTTGAAATGTCCATAGTTAATCAAACATTTTATATTTTTTGACTCACATTGAAGATATGGGTGAGTGGTCTAAAAACTAAATTATGCATAATTATGCATGTGCTGTGTATTTAGGTTGGAATGCTTTGGGGAAATAGATCATAGAGTAAACAAAGCTCTTACAAAGTACTTATATGTAGAAGCGTGCCTATTGGAACAGGGCCATAGTGCTGAGTACAGTGTTAAAGGTCATTAGTAATGCGGTGGACCGTACAGTGAGGTCAGTAAATCAGCTGTGGGAGTGTGTGAATAATTGCACATCAAAGCCCTGAGTCTAACATTGACAGATTGGCGATGCCCGGGCATGTTTCTGCACACAGCAAGTGCCGCCGTCTTGCACACGCTGTGCCATGATGTTTAACAGGGCAGATAAAAAGCTGAGAATTATGGTTTTTTATGCATGTCCTGAGATCTGGGTAATAACTTGCTGACAATTTAGTCATGCTTGGATGCTCAAAGTCATTTGTCTCAGCGTAACAAGCTCCTAATTGTTGCTTTTGAGTGCACTTCAGAGTATTGCAGACGTAGGCTAGAGGCACACAGTTCTGGTTCTTGGCATCAGTGTGTTGTACTGTAACATTATTACTGGAAAAACTGAGGACGTAAATGGCTGGTCTCCATGTAGCAGATTAAATGTTGTTAGTTAAAAGTCATTTAGACTAATAGATTTTCAATAGAAAAACGGATTTCTTAGTTGAGTGTAGTCTGTGGGGATGTTTAATCAGTGTCTGGGAAAGTATCATAATAAATGTTTATCACCTATTATATTGTCTAATAGAAGGCATTATTGGGATAACACACATAGGGCCCTATTTTAACGATCTAAGCGCACTGTCTAAAGCGCACGGTCTAAAGCGCACGGTCTAAATGGACGTGTCCGATGCCACTTTTGCTAATTTAACGACGGGAAAAATGGTTTGTGCGGCGAGCGCACGGTCAAAAAGGGTTGTTCATAATTTCCTAATGAGTAATGGGTGTGTTTTGGGCGTAACTTGCAATAAACCAATGCGAGTCTTATCTCTCATCCCCATCCCCTTATGTCTATAGTAATCCCTATTTAGATGACGGACTTTGTAAACTGAAAAACTAAGCGAAGAAAGAAGACCCCCAGTTTAAGAATAATTTAAAAAAAATTTGTTGTTTTCATTTTTATTGAAATGTTTCTTTTTTTATTAAAACCTTTAAAAGACGTTTTCTTTCAGTCATAGAAGTACAAATAGCAGGCTTTTAATTGCTGTAAATGTATTGATATCCTACATAATCATTGTAATCTCATAAAATATTTTGCAAATATGCAAGAAAAGGTTTGGACTCTAAAAATACAAACAAGAGAGAAAGAATTTACTAATGCGCGGAGAGCCGAAGTGTTTCAGCACTAGAACAGCGCCATGGGATTTTTACAAAGCATTACTTAAAATGTTTCTCATCTCAGCATATCCACAGGTACAGTGTCATCATATACAATAAATCCGTAAGGTAGCATTTAAAAACATTTAAAAATAGATGCATTTGTTTAAAGCAAAGCATTTATTTTCTTACCACGCTACAGGTGAAGCAGCTCTTTGCGCCTTCTAACGTCTCATGAATAGTCCTCATTTATGTCCAAGAGACTCAATAATAATCTTTTACATTCAATCCTTTAATCTTTCATATTTAATAGCATTTTTGTGCTGCTGCGCATTCATGTATGTGATAAGAAAACCCGCGTTGTCGTCCCGTTTATAGGCGCATCATTTACTGCACTCTTTAAATAACAAAAAACATATTGCGCCATTGACTTTAGACTTTAGACCAGGTTTTTGTTGGTCAATGGCGTAGTCTATTTTAGTTGCCTCAAAATAGCAACGCGCCAACAATGTGCCTGAACACACCTCGTTTTCAGACCAGAACGCACATGGGCGCAAAAGTGGGCGCAAATGCATTTGCTATTTAAACAATGTGGCGCTAAACGTGAAAATGAAAATTGCGCAGGGTTGAAATTAGCAAAAGACACTTGCGTTGCGCATTGCGCTGCATTGCGCTGCATTGCGCCGGGTGTATGATAGAGCCCATATACTTCGTGTGTGCACACCAAAAGCAGAGCAAATATTTGCATTGCGATAATAGCTGTAGATTACTTGTGGGATTACTTGTTTATCGTGTCACTTGCACAAATAAAAAATTATTTTATTTATTTTCTGATACAACCAAACGTGTCATTCCGGACGTGTCAATAAGCTCTTTGCTGATTGGCCTGAGCGACAATGCGAATTTCCCACTTCAGTTGAAATTGACACTTTTAACTTGAGGCAAATCTGGCACATTTACATAAATCCCGTAGTCCAATTTGTGTGTCTTTCACGTCTATTTGTGTGTCTTTGTATTGGCTTTGTATGTAATCAAGCAAAAATTATTGTTGTTTTTGGTGCGTACACACCATTACTGTGGGTTCACACCAGATGCGAGTTCAACGGTTTGCGCGAGTAGATCACATACAAAGTCAGTAAGTAATCTAGAGCGAGTAATCTAGAGCTAGTAACGCGATGCCTTGCGTTTGGTGTGTACGTACCATTAGTGTAATGTAAATTTTAAAGACAACTTCGGTCATTCCAGCAGAAAACATGATCACTGGCATCAATGATGATCAAGCGGTTAATAACAGTGTTGTTTGCGAATGCACTGCAGACTATTGCTATTGTTGTTTATACCTATGGTAAGCAGTTTTTTTAAATTCCTAACACTGAGTATTAAACTTAAGGGCAGAATTCATGAATGTTGTTTTTAATTGTGTGGCTTGCTGAGGAGAAGTGCTCTATTTCTTTTGTAAGTGATCCAACTTAAAAAGGTTTACTAGACGTTAAATCACATAAACTTTTATATACATAAGCATTTATTTCTTGTTCCATACAGCTCGAGGGGCGTTTGGATGGGCGAGTGGAGGGTCTGGCTGACTCCAGGGAGAGGCTGATGGAGTTTGGCTTTGATTACTGTTACTGGTCCGTGGATCCATCAGCCCCTAACTTCGCATCGCAAGAAGAGGTGGGCTCTCACTCTCACGCCTGTTTATTGTATCTGTACATGTTGACGTCACGCTGGTGTTCTGGGTGGAGGCTGATGTATGATAACCACTGGACTGTGGGATCATAGTGTAATCAAAATACAAACCTTCGACCTTCAAAACAATACTTTTTCATGAGAGTCTTTTTCAAATTAGAAGATATTACGTCATATGTTTGAAGAGTCTCCTCCCTACATAATCTGTAAATGTTTATTTTCACTTGTTTACAAAGTCCTTTTCACAGTTAACTCAAGGCAACTATTTTGATCTTACAAGACCAAGTCCTATGTATGTGAATGGTGGGGGTGCAATATGTCATAACTTTCCAAATAATGTTATATTTAATATGCAATATGATAACTGTTTATTATTTATCAATTTAAACTAAGATATAGTAAAAAATAAAAAATAAATAGCCAGCATGCATGTTTTACATTTTTTCTGATCACCTTTCACGTTAGAATGCACATGCACTCATACACACACAGACATTGGCATTTGTATTTCAGTCCCTCTGCTATCTTCATTAACCTAAACTTTTACTATACATAACTTTAAAATAATGAAAACATTCAGTTATTGCAAACCATTGCAATATGCATTCTGCGATATGGCCATTTGTAGTTTTGATCTTTTATATATATATATATATATATATGTATGTGTATATGTATGTATGTGTGTGTGTATAATATATATATATATATATATATATATATATATATATATATATATATATATATATATATATATATATATATATATATATGTATATGTATATGTGTATATATGTATATGTATATGTGTATATATATATGTATATATATATATATATATATATATATATATATATATATATATATATATATATATATATATATATATATATATATATATATATATATATATATATATATATATATATATATATATGTATATGTATATGTATATGTGTATGTATATATATGTGTATATATATATATATGTGTGTGTGTGTGTGTGTGTGTGTGTGTGTGTGTGTGTGTGTGTGTGTGTGTGTGTGTGTGTGTGTGTGTGTGTGTGTGTGTGTGTGTGTGTATGTATGTATGTATGTATGTATGTATGTGTATATATATATATATGTATATATATATATATATATATATATATATATATATATATATATATATATATATATATATATATATATATATATGTACCTTAAATCAAAATATATATATGAAGAGTTTGGTTCCAAAACGCAATAAATCCATTTTGACAAATTTTGGTAAAAACGAGTTTTCTATACCAAGAAAGTGACAAGATGAAAACAACTATTTTCTGTTACAAACTTTCACATAGCATCTTTAGGTTATAAAAACATAAAAAATTCAAATCCATAAGTTGATTTTCAAAGATTTATTATAAAAACGGATTATTTTTTCCACAAAATGCAATAAATCCATGACAAGTTTTTATTCAAAATGCTATAAATCTATTGAATCAATAGCCTATATAAATGTGCATCCATCTTTGCCATGTTATATTCATTTAGTTGACTAGTTGTACACACTAATTAAAAATATAAACATTAATGTCATTAATCAAAACACTTACTTTGTCATATTAAGAACCCTGTCATTGCGGTTATACTTGACGTCGTCGCTTAACGTCTTTCACAGCGATCAGCTGTAAAATGTTTTTAGTCCTGCTCGATTTTCGTTGACTTTGAGTAAAATTATGGAAAGTTTTTCATAAGATCCTCTGGGGTCAATGTGTTAGCATGAGAAGCTTGATGCTGTCGGGAGAACAAGCACCCGTCTCCCGAGTGCCTCTCATGGAAATTATTAGATGTTGATGGCTTACGTTTCTTTCCCATCACAGAAAACCATCACAGGTTTATCAATGCAATTAAAGTATTCTTTTGTTTTGTTTGTTGATCACGAAGTACAAAGTAGATGAGGAAAACTAGGACTCCGTGTACTCAGCGCGCCGCCATTGTTTGTTTACATTGCGTGAATGGTGCGCTGTAGGATTTATTGCGTTCTGTAAAAAAGGGGGAGTGGCGTTTATCGCATTTTGGGAAAAAAGGGAGAAAAGATGACGGAATAACACGGCGGATATTGGATTTCGCGTAAAATTAAGAATTTACTTTTAACTACTGACCTGATATAATACTGATTTTGGCAGTAACTCATTTTTTTCAAAAATGGCGTTTATCGCGTTTTGGAACCAAATTCTTCATATATACATATATATATATATATATATATATATATATATATATATATATATATATATATATATATATATATATATATATATATATATATATATATATATATATATATATATATATATATATATATATATATATATATATATATATATATAGTGTGTGGTCTTGCTTTGCTGTTTATAGTTTGTTATTTATCATTGTTGAGTTAATAAGATGTGTAAGACCAGAAACATACTTTATTTAAGTGTGCAATTACTGGCAAAAAGGCTTAACCAATGTATTACATGTGCACTATGTGATATATTGCTACTTTGTCGATTACAAAAGCAAGTATATGGTATTGGACAAGGTTACCTGGCTGTTGCAAACAACACAGGGTTTCACAAACAGCAGGCCAGTAACAAGCATGCATCTTGCACACAGTCAGCAGCATTAAGTTTAACTAAGTGAACTTTATATCTTTGTCTGTCTGATAGATGGTTTAAGTGATTCAGTCTTTTTCTTAAACACACCCTAGTGTTTCCCTCAGAATCTGTCTTTGTCTCCATGTCATGAAAGACTGCGTTGTGATGGCCCACGCACTAAATATGGCCTTATCTGCACAACACTTTTCTTTCTGCTCTCTCAATTGCTGTCTTTCAAATTTGCCAAGTCAGAGCTTCACAGCAGAGGCCTGAATCTCACATTCCTTGGGCAGACGATGGCCGAATTGGGTCAGGGAGTGAGAGACTGACTTCCTTTAGGGAGTCCTTTGGGAAAGAAGTCTTTCTAAAAACTGAAAAGCCCACATATACAGTATATACAGTACATATACATAAATACACATGAGCCTGCCTGAGAAACCCAGCTTAAGTAATTTTTTTTTTTTACAGATGTTTACATAAAATCATCTTAGATAAAAAAACATTCTGTGAAAATTTAACCTTGATATCTTGAGACATATCATGAAAATCTGACTTATTCCATGTTTAAGTGCTATAATTGGGTCCCCAGTGTTTCTATCAACATAGAAAATGTGAAAAAGATCAACCTAGTAACTTCATTTTGGTAAACCATTCTCTGCAAGCATGTGAAACAATAGGTCATTGAAATTTGGCTCCCCTGTGATGTCAGAAGGGGATAATACTGCCCCTTAATCTGCACTATCCAACCACAGCACTGCCATTTAGTGCAGAGATCAGCTCATTTGCATTTAAAAGGACATACCCAAAAACGGCACGTTTTGCTCACATCTACAAAGTGGCAAATTTAACATGCTATAATAAATTATCTACATGATATTTTGAGCTAAAACTTCACATACACACTCTGGAGACAGCAAAGATTTATTTGACATCTAAAAAAGTGTGAAATGTCCCCTTTTAAAATAGGGCCATGTCAAAGATTGAAATTTAAATGAAATCAATGACTACGTTTACATGCACTCTCATTATGAAATTTTGGAAATATTGAGATTACACGTCCTCTCCTGTAAACATAGTATTTTTATTGGATTATTAGATTATTGAAAATAATCGCATTATTGATAAACGTACAACATATGTAAGCATACACAATGGGTAAAATCATTTCACTTTGATGCTCCTAAGTAATAAACTTATGAGACTGAATTTCACAGACAGGGACACATGTGTGTGGTTGGTCCTGGTGGTAGCTAATGGCAAGTTCACACAGTTCTAATGTAGGAACCATAGAATTTAGTTGGAGATTTTGGTTAGCGTGTAATTTGAAGTGGAAAACTTGGCCACATCACAAACGGAATAAAATGATTTTCTCTGTTTAGTGTTCTGTTCATCTTCTGTCTACCAGCATGTGATTTAATTATTCCATGTAATTTAGTTTAATTGGTTTTGTAGTCTTGTGATGTTTCACATGTTGCTTCTTAATTTGATCTTCTGTGAGGGCCTGCTCTGTGCCTGCTGGAATAGATTTACATTTAAGCATTTGACAGATGATTTTATCCAAAGTAACTTACAGTGCATTTGAGGTATCAGTATGTGTGTTACTCTACCAACTGAGCTTCAGGAACCCTGAATAACATTAGAGGGACAGAGCAGAGGAACATAGAATACAACTATAGCTTCTCCTTACTGTGCAGGGGCCCTATTCGGAACCAGCCGTGCCTCCGTCATGCTCCTCTATCTGTGCATATGGGAAGAAACATGTGTCTTTGGTCTGTAGTGGCTGAAAGATTGGTGGTTCCTCTGGAGGAACATGTCTGTCTGTATATGGTCATGTCTGGTAAAAATGAGACAGAAAACAGAAGGGTGGTGGTAGGTGGAGAGGTGGACCAGCCCTTGGAGCAGAATAGATAAAGAACGTCAATGGAAGCCAGCTGTTGTGAAAAAAATTGTGTTGTGTTACTGGATGCTTTATTAACCACCTTTAAAACAAAGATCATATTGACCACTTTTTAATTTATTTGCACTTAATGCCAGTCAACATTTCTTGCATGTAAAAATATCCCTAAACACAACCCTGACCATTGGCATCTCATCATGACTAGTAAAGCAGGAACCTTCGTCCAAAATAAGATAAAGATATTGACCAAATGCTCTCGGCACGTATGACATGTTAATCAAATGCCTTTGCTTTAAATCCACTTAATCCGGGCCGCATGTCATTCAGAAATACCGGCTTGTTGGCAAAATCTGTTAAACGCCACACTGATTTTTCAACAAAGTCCTCTAAAGGGCATAGAAGAAGAAGAATGGGATGAATGTGAACGATGGCACATGTATGTCACGGTGCAAGAGGGCTTTTTTAGCCGGTTAAAGGAGGTTTATCAAATAGTGCCACAGTCACAGCCCTTCCAACTTTTTATTGCCATTAAAGGCGGGGTGCATGATTTTTGTAAAACACGTGTAGCCAATCAGCAGTAAGGGGTGTGTCTACTAACCGATATCATTGCCTGGGTTGCTTATGTGTGGGGCGGGTCTATCAAAATAAGGTCCAGATTCTATTGGGGTAGGGGCATGTATGTTTAGGTGATTTCAAATGTCAACATTGGCTTTCAGAGATCATGCACCCCGCATTTAAAGTGAAATTACTGAATCTAAACATAAAAGCCTGAATTTGTTTTACCAAAAAAACGTCAGACGCACTTAGAGGGCTTTGCATCTGAACTCTTCATATTTTCCTTTAAAGAGTAACTAAACCCTAAACCAACTTTTTTTAGTTAATGATCTGTAAGAATTATGCTTTATTAGTGCTGTTCATTGATTTTAGTATGTTTTTTGACATTTGGGTATAAAGTGTTTCAATACTACAATATATGGTGTAAAAACGTCTGAGTACTGCCCTCTTCAGGTTGAACGGTGGCTACTGCAGTTTAATTTTCCTATTGGATGTTGGGTCCAAAAAATAACTCGTGACGTAAGCAGATTCAAGCTCACCACGCCCTTGTTATGATCTCATCACACACTAGTTCGTCCCCTTTATCTCCGTTGGGATCTGCCCACTTTTCTTGCATTTTTCAAATATTTCCAGTGGGTGGAGTCACGCTCTGACCAGGGGTTTAGTTACACTTTAAAGCATCTTTTACCATTTTGTTAGATTTTCCCAAAGCTGCCATCACAGTGGTGATATTGTTGTGGATTAAGTTGTAAAAAAATGACAGGAGGGTAACCCAGAGGAAGGTGGGGGGCACTGGGGTCACTTTTAGCTGGAGCCCCTCTCATGTAGGAAGCACAGCTGTTTTAGTAAACGATTTTTCACAGTCAGATTGAGTTGAGAGGACGTCATCGGTAAAGAGCTGGAGAACAATGCTGGTTTTCTCTTCCAAGTGAAGTCAGCTTTGTGTCCCCCTCCCCCTTCTCCCTCATTCCCTTTATCACTCTCTCTCCCCTCCCTCTCTTCCTTTTGGATACAGTGCAGGACTTTATTATGCTCTTGGTATTTCTGGGTTTGTGTGTCAGTAGTGTTACACACCGACCATGTATAATAGGATTTTTTTTTTTTTTTTTTTTTTATATAGTGCAAACACAGAAAGTGACTCTATTTACATGTGGTAAATAACAATGAATAGAACAAAACGGGAAAAAAAAACAAAAAACAAAAAAAACAGATAAGACAAACAAATAATAAATACAGCCATTGCCCATACATAATATGTTGTAAGTATATGTGTGTGTAAAGAATGAGGGGATATTTAGAGTAATGCATACACGTTGAACAGTAGGTAATCCAATTAATAGATACATTTAGATAAATTCATACGGTTAGAATAGAGGTAGAAAGAAAGAGGAAAAAAAAATAATAATAATTATTTTATAATAATAATAATAATTAATAATTAATTATTTTATAATAATAATAATAAAAAATATATATATATATACCAATAAATAAAAAGGGGGAGGTAGCACAAACAGAGGGGTTGAAAGATGAGGAAAATACATACACCACAAGCACCTAGCCTTGTGTGTTTTGAGGTATTGGGGACAGATGTGGCATCGGGCCCAAGGAGCAGCCCCTCATGGTCCCATAGGGTAGTTCCAACCTCAGGCCTACCCTGTTTTGTTTGAATAATGATAAATGAAAAATGAAAACCTCTAATGTGTGGTGCATTTAAAAAAATGGACATGCAGTGGAGATCCAGACCCGGGTAGTGGTCAGGTCAACACACACGTCACACTTACCCTATGTTATATTTGTAATATTAGGTTGATATTGAATTAATATGTCGATCAAGAAATCTACTGGTGTTTAGTGCATTAAAAACAGTGTGATGTGCAGTGCCGAACCAGGTCATAGTAAAGCCCTTGCCAGCACACACGCCACACTTGCCCTATATTTTGGTTATGGTGTCGATATTATATTTTTAAAGTGTTTTAATAATAGCAATAATAATAATAATAATAATGATAATTATAAACGGAGGAGGCACGAAAAGCTGGGTCAGACTGAGGCTGGGAATAGAAGAGGAAAGATTATGGGGACAACCAGGTGGCAATTTCCTCAAACTCAATGCCACATCCATCCACCATCATCAGGCAGAAAATCAGAGGAGAGAAAAAAAAAAAAAAAAAAGGGGGGGGGGACTGGGGACAGAAGGAAGATGGGGGAAAAGAGAATGAAATGTCGATATGTTTATAATCAGTACAATATTAATAATTATAATAATTAATTGATACTACTAATAACGTTATCAATGTCTCTCCCTCTTCTCAGAAATGTGTTTGGGGGAGAAAATGAGAAAAGCAACAATAATAATGTCAAAAACAATAATACTACTAGTAATAATAATGATAATAACAATATACTTTTTTTTTAAATAGATAATTAATTAAATAGAAGAGTGAGGAGGGAGTATAGATCCATGTAGTAGTGTAAATAATAACAATAAATACAAAAAAAATAATGGACAATATATATTATGATTTTATATTTATAAACAAGTATATTAGGCAAAAAAGGAAAAAGAAAAATGAGGAGGAGGAATGTGCGTGTATCCGGGTTCATATGTCTAGTAAACTGAAGTATTGTAAAAATGGGTTCCAGATGTCAGTGTCCAAGTTATCTGTGGATGTAGTTTTTTCTAATGTTATGTATTCTATAAGTGTATTGGTCCAGTGGTTAATATGTAGACAGTTTTTTGATTTCCAGTTTAATAAAATTATTTTTTTGGCGATAGTTAGAGAAATAAGTATAGTATTTTCATGTTTGAGTGGAAAGTTGTCTATTTCTGTAATATTGCCAAGCAAGCAAAGTGATGGGGAAAGAGGTATTCTACAGCCCATAATATTAGAGAGGTTTTTAATAACAGACATCCAGAATGAATAAACAGGTTGACAGGACCATATGGCATGAAAATAGTCATCTGTGCTTTGCGATGTACATTGTGAACAAATATCTGTGTCCCTCAGACCCATGTTAAACAGTTTTCTTTCAGTGATATGTGTCCTGTGAAGAGTTTTATATTGTATGAGCTGTAGATTTGTATTGGTAGTCATAGAGAATGTATTATTACAGATTTCCTTCCAGAGATCGGTATTGGAGGAGGACGCTAAATCTTTTTCCCATTTTGCCATTGGTGTTACTATTTTATCGTCATTAATTGATACGAGTTTATAAAGTTTAGATACTAATTTTTTGAATGTTGTAATTTTTAAGATTTCTTCCATTACCTGAGAGGGGTTAAGTGGATTATTAGTTATATTGATCTTCGATTTAATTATGGATTTAACTTGTTGATACTGAAGGAATTGTTCCACTCCAATACCGTATCTCTGGGTTAATATTTTAAATGATATGAATTTATTGTCCTGAAATAAGTGATTAAGATGAGTAATTCCTTTTTGTTGCCATAGGGGAAAATATATAGGTTTATTACTTATTTGAAAATCCGGGTTGTGCCAAATTGGAGTATGTCTCGATGGTGTTAGTGATGAATTAGTAATTTTATTAATTTTCCACCAGGCTGTTAAAGTCGAAGTGATTGTGATATTTTTAAAATAATGCAATTTTTTAATTGAAGTAGGTAAAAAGGGAAGATCTGCTATTGATGTGCTGTTGCATTGATTTTGTTCCAAATCTATCCATGATTTAGTGTAGTTATTTTTGTTAATCCATTTAATCATATATTGTAATTGGTTTGCTAAAAAGTAATGTTGAAAATTTGGAGCTTCTAGGCCACCTTGTAGTTTTGTTTTCTGTAATTTTGCCAGCGATATTTTAGGTGTTTTGTTTTTCCAGTAAAAATGAGAAATTAATGTATCTAATGTTTTAAACCATTTATCTGTGGGTGTTACTGGGAGCATTGAGAATAGATAGTTCATTTGTGGTAAAATCTTCATTTTGACTGTAGCTATGCGGCCAATAAGTGATAATGGGAGGTTAGTCCAGCGTTTGAGATCATCAGTAATTTTCTTTAAAATGGGTGAATAATTAAGATTAAATAACTCTGACAGTTTGGACGAAATATTGATACCCAAATATGTAATGTTGCCCGTGTGGAGCGGGAGAGACTTATTATGAGCTGTAGAATCCCATGCGTCTTCGGAGAGAGGTAGTATGGTTGATTTGGTCCAGTTAATTGTGTAATCGGAAATCTTGGAGTAGGTATTAATACAGGGCTCTAGAGTGCGACCAATTTGGTCGCACATGCGACCTAATTTCTCAATGGTGCGACTTAAAAAAATATCAGGTCGCACTGGTGCGACCAGGAGTTCGAGGGAAAAAGCCATGGTCCAGATCTACGTGTGTGTACGTTTAAAAATGCGTGTGCGCTCCAGTCAGAGAGAGAGAGAGAGAGAGAGAGAGAGAGAGAGAGAGAGAGAGAGAGAGAGAGAGAGAGGTGAGTCCATCAGATAAACAGAGTGGATGTAGCCGCGGATTATAAGAGAAGAGGAAAAGAACGATTGACAACTTTTTGGTTAAGAATGTTAAGTTGCCTGATCCGTCCGAAGATCAAAACCAATGCTCTGACATCAACCTCCCGTCACATCAGGTCCGAACCCGAAGACGGAATTAGGTAATGAGCCTCTTACAATCGAGTCAGAGCCAAAGCATAATTCTTTTGAAGAAAATTATTTGAACGTAACCCCGAACAGCAATGTCGCGTGCCGTGCGCCAAATTTATAGAAAAAAGCCAGTAGTCAGGACCGCCGTTTTCTTCATAACCTTACTTCCAAATCGCTATCACCGCCCTGCCAGACTGTCTTAAATAGAGACATAAGTTAATTCCTTGATTTGCGTTGTTGATTCATTTATAAATAATTCCCCCAAGGGTTTAGTTTATGCGCAAAAAGCATTAAAATGAATAGAACATGATGATTACATCTTTCTTTTGTGAAAAAATAATAAAATAAATAAGCCAACATGAAATGTGTTTAACTTAAATATTAGCAAATTGACAAAACAAATTCAAAAGTAGCATATAGCCTATATGAGTTTATTTATTGTGTGACGCGCTCCAAATCCGATGCAGCACAAAAAACTTTTTTATGCAATCTCATCACGCGTTTCATGCCATCACCGGCACGGGTTTACGCAGGGCAGCGAGAAAAATACATTAAACTTTAAACATTAACATACTACTTGAGTTTTTTTGGACATCTCTTTGGAATCACTGCAATCATATCATCAACTTAAAAGGTATAAATATAAGCGCAGCGCTTATGAGTGTTCAAACACTGCTGACCGCTCAGCTGTCAATCTGCCGACCCTCACAAAGTTTCACATTAAATGTTAATATATTTGTCCAGTCAAGGTCCTGTGCTTATTTCTGTCAATGTTCTGCATGAAAATCTTTAAAGGTTTCTACTTTGCGATTTGCGGTGCGGCCGGTCGCAGTCTTTATGTAAAACGGGCGGGGATGAAATAAATTGATGCTGATGTCGGATAACGGGTCAAGTGTTATTTCAATCGCGTGGTTATCAAACAGGACTGTGCATGACTCGTATAAGGAAAATTATAAAATAGCCTACATGTTTATATTCTGTATTAAACCATCATGGGCGCCAAACTTGCGGTGTTAAAGGGACAGTTCACCCAAAAATGAAAATTCTGTCATCATTAACTCTCCCTCATTTTGTTACAAACCTGTATAAATTTCTTTGTTCTGATAAACACGAAGCAAGATATTTTGAGGAATGTTAATAACCAAACCAAGCATGAGCCCCATTCACTTCTAGGAAAAAAATACTATGGAAGTGAATGGGGCTCATGAATGGTTTGGTTACCAACATTCCTCAAAATAGTTTCATTCATGTTCACCAGAACAAAGACATTTATACAGGTTTGTAACAACATGAGAGTGAGTAAATTATGACAGAATTTTCATTTTTGGGTGAACTATAAATCCGATGCGGTCAAAAATTAGGGTGCACCTAACTTTTGTGCTGGTGCACCTAAGAAAAAATGTTAGGCGCACCAGTGCAACCAGTGCAAAAAGTTAGTCTAGAGCCCTGTATTAATAATTTTAAAGGTTTCTTCTAATGAGGTATGCGGGTCTTGTAAACATAATAATAGATCGTCTGCATATAGACATATCTTGTGTTCTTTATTTAAATCTTGTATTCCTTTAATTTTATTATTTTGTCTAATTGCTGCCGCCAGTGGTTCTATAAAGATAGCAAATAAGGAAGGAGAGAGAGGACATCCCTGTCTGGTTCCGCGATTAAGTGTAAATTTTTTGGACGTGATACCGTTTGTGGTGATTGTGGCCATAGGTGAAGTATATAATATTTTTATCCATTGAATAAACGAGTCTCCAAAGCCAAATTTGTGTAGAGCGTTAAATAGAAATGTCCAATTTACTTTATCGAATGCTTTTTCGGCATCGAGTGATACAATTATAGATTTAGTTTGTTTTTGTTGGGCAAGGTTAATCAAGTTGAATAATCTACGGATGTTATCTGAGGCATTTCTGTTTTTAATAAAGCCAGTTTGATCCTGATGAATTAATGTTGGAATGACTGACTCAATTCTTTTAGCTAATGCTTTAGTTATAATTTTTAAATCTGTGTTTATTAATGATAGCGGACGATAACTGGTAGGATACATTGGATCTTTATTTGGTTTTAACAAAAGAGTCATGTTGGCTGTGTTCATATGTGTCGGTATTGTGGACGTGCTCTTTATTTCTGCGACAACTTTACAAAATAGCGGTGATAAAATTTGCCAGAAGTGTTTATAGAATTCAGCTGGTAAACCGTCGGGACCGGGTGATTTATTATTAGGCATATTGTCTAAGGCTTTACTTAGTTCCTGTTTTGTGAGGGGTGCATCTAATACATTTGCCTGTTCTTTTGTTAGTTTTGGCAGTTGTATGTCTTTCAAGAAATTATCTATTTCCGTTTCGCCTGGGTTGTGGTCAGAGGAGTATAATTTATAGTAGAAAGTTCGAAATATGTTATTAATTTCTTGTGGGTTCTGAGTAGTTGTCCCTGATTCAGTGAACATGGATGGGATAATTGCTTTTTCTTTTTTCCGTTTTAATTGATTTGCTAGATATTTACCAATTTTATTACTATATTGGTATTGTTGATATTTAAGTTGATGTATAATGAACTGGGTTTTTTTTATTTATAATACTATTAAGTTCTGTTTTAAGTTTATTCAGTTCGCATAATATTGTTTCACTGTGGTTAGAAGAATAACTATCATTAAGTTGTTTAATTTTTTGTTCCAGATTAGTTTCTAATTGCTGTTGTTGCTTTTTCTTGTATGATGAGTATGATATTATTTTCCCTGTAATCACTGCTTTACCCGTTTCCCATAATAGTGATGATGATATATCTGGAGACTCGTTTATATCCAGAAAGGACGCCCACTCTCTCCTGATCAAACTGTTAAAGTCAGGGTCATGAAGTAATGAAGTATTGAAACGCCATCTACTAGATGATTTAATGCAAGATGGAGAGTTTAGCGTAAGAGAAATTGGAGCGTGATCGCTAATTATAATTGGGTGAATTGTAGTTTCTTTTACATGTTGTGTAAATGAGTTACTGATGAGGAAAAGATCAATTTGTGAATAAGACTGATGAAAAGGGGAAAAATAGGTGTAATTTCTCAGAAAAGGGTTGTTTATCCATGTATAATAGGATTCATCACTTTGCATATAAGATATTTCAGTGACGCACAAATTTGAAAGAGAGATTTGATGCATTTAGATTTCAAATAAGACACAATAATATAAAAACATATTTAAAACGGCATTAAATGTGAAATGTGGGACTTTTAGAAGGATCTATTGACATAAATGCAATATAATATACATAACTATATTATCAGTGGTGTATAAAGACCCTACAAAGTGAACTGGATTGTTTTTATTACCTTAGAATGAGCCGTTCTTATCTACATACACCGCGGGTCTCCTTACATGGAAGACGGCATTTCGCGACTCCATGTTTCTACGGTAGATCTATTTTCTATAGATCGCGTTTTGTTACTACATTGTCTCAGACGAGGATGTGTTTGTCCTGTGGGGGCTACCGTAGCTTTTCTATGCATTTTGAAAGGGAGGAGGGAGCTGTGGACTGAGCCGTTGGTTGCAATTCACAGTCTCACTGCTAGGTGCCGCTAAAAGTCCCACATTGCACCTTTAAAGGAATAATTCACAAACTATAAGTGTGCTTTCACACCAGACGCAGAAGAGGCGGCAAAAACACACTATCTGCGCGTAGTTGGACGCTTGAACAATTTGAGTTTACTCGCTTCATTCGCGCAGGAAATTTGTGTCATTTGAGACATTCACGCATAAATTTTAGGGATGTGCATCGATGCATCGTGGTTCCATTAAAAAGACCTGTCTAAAAACGATTCTGAATCGTAAGGCTCCGATTCAGTGTTTCATGCACAGCTTGTGCATGTAGTACGGCTCCGTGATCAGTAGGAAGTCCTTATCAATCTAAAAATCACTACGAGTTTGAGTCGTTTATAACGTGCATTTAAAAAAGCAACATTTGTCAAACACAAACATTTAAAATATTCTCTATTATCATGAAAATACCTGAAACAATCTGAAGAACAGCGATATGTCTCTAGGTATTTCCTGGAATAGCGTTTGTAATGATACTTCTTCTGTGGCACAAATGGAGTTTCTGCACGAAAGCGCCCTCTGGCTTTTGAATGTGGCAGCATTTCACCGTAATTCATTCAAATTCATTCATTGAGAAAACGCGCATTTGCCCGATTAATTGTCACAACCCTAATAAATTTGCGTCATGGGAGGGGCTTATATTGTTCAAATTGTGTAAACTTACCAGATTGTTCGATTCCCTTCACTTACTTCCTTCCAAACATGATCCTTTTAATTCCTATCAAAGTACGAAGATGTCTGGTGTAGCGATGATTATTGTCCTCCATTTTTGTTCTGTTTTTCTGCCTCCGCTTACTTCACTGCTAGAGCAAGCTCCTGATTGGTTAACGCGGCGCGAAAATCCGCCAAAGTTCGAGCGGATCACGTGGCAATGCTCAATTCGTGCAGAACGCAGGATGCCTATTCGCAGCTTTGCATTTACATAACATGTAACTCACTCACGCTTGCCGCCTCTACTCGTCTGGTGTGAATGCACCATAAGAATGACAACTCTATGACACATGTTGTTGGTTGTGGCTAAAAGGCATACAGCTACGGCCAAAATCTTGTGAAATCTCGCTGGATGAGCGCGGTTTTATCCAAACCTAACCGTAAAACCTACATCTCCAAGATTTGGATGTAGCTGTATCCCCTCTAGCCAGAACCTAAGTTGTTCCAGACCAGAAATTGGTACATTTAGGTGTCTGTCCAGGTTTGCTACCAAGCAACATTGGTTTTGTTGTGTCTAAAATGGGTATAAGCATATTCACAGCATGGTTTGTAGCTTGACAGCCCCTGGTCACTATATGCTTTTTTGCATGGGATAGAACTGGGTGAACCTTGGGCGGGTTTAGAACAACATAAGAGTGAGTAAATGATGACAGAATGACACAATTTTCATTTTTGGGTGAACGTTAGCTTTAGAAAAAGAATTTAATGCTACCATAGAGACCACATGTCTCTCTCTGTAACTGTAGCTTGGACTTTAAATCACACTTCTGTGCCTGTAGAAGTCATTTACCCTCATAAGAGCAGCTGCGCTTGGAGAACTTTACTAGAGTGGGAGGAGCAAAACTTCATTGGTTTTGTTCCAGTTGCCCCAATGGCCAATCGCAGTAACATTTACTGGCTTGTTGAAAAATAAAGACTTTACTGCAATCTCTCTCTCTCTCTCTCTCTTTCTCTCTCATGCTGTCTATCTCTTGTTCTGTAGTTCTTTCTCTTTTGGTAGGCTGTCCCTGTGTAGCCTGTGGAATTCCCTGACCTCTTTCCCTCTCCGTGCTTATATGACCCACAAAATGTCTGTGAAAGTATGACAAATGGGAAGCGAGCTGAATCTCTGCCAGTGAGCTCAGTGGGTCTCTCTCCCACAGTCTCCTCCACCAGTCTCTGTTTGTGTCCCATTTAACCCATTCCTTTACATTCACATGACGCTACAAACAGGATATCCAACTCAAAACATGAAACTTAACTATCACAGTGTAACACTTCAGTATGGGGAACACATATTCCTTAATAAGTACAGACTTTGCCTCAATAAACTATATACTTAGTTCGGTAGTTGTTGTATACCCATATGTGTTGTTGGGGCCATTTATGACCATTTTTGTTATTTTTTAGTGTTAATTTGGCCACAACTTTCAAATGGAATGATTTTGGTTACAAATCTTACACTTAAGAAAATGCTTTGAAATATTTCAAAAACTTTATAAGCTTATACCTTATACCGTGGGCAAATTTACTACCCTTATGTGTTGTTAGTGGCCAAAAATGGCCACTAAATTACACTGCTGTAAAAATGTATCGAAAACTCAAAATGCACAAAATGTATTTTTTGCATAAATCTGTTAATCAACCTCAGTTCTGACTAAAAAACTACCAAATGTTTTCAAAAATTCCATGATTTTAACTCTTTCATTTCCAAGTGTCACTGATTTGGGAAAGAACACACAAAATGACCGATATTCAATATAAAAAGTGATTGTGGACTGGATTTTCTTTTACCTTTTTCACAGTCTTGGGCATGCCAAAGATTAGTAAAAACATTGGCTTTGATGCATTTTTAGTTTTTGTGCAGCATCAGATTTTATTTTTTTCTTCCTCATTTATTGTTTGTGGCTATTTTTGCCCCATTGACTTCCATTATAAAAAAAAATTTGATTGCAGAGCCATGACATCTTATTATCATGCAATTTTGATTCTTTTTGGTTTTACCTTTTGCAAAGAGGTATAATTTGTCATTTTAACTGTTGATCACCATGTGGCACCATTAACCCTTTAGTAGGCATGCACAAAAAAACAGAGCTTAAATTCTGGCTTGTACATTGAGTTATATGGACTATAACAGCATATTGTGTGTGTGTTCTCCACGTAAAAACTAGAAAGAGGGGTGACGTATTGGTGTGTGGTCTGGAACGACCCTCGCCTTGGACAGGCAGTCCCCATGAAATCTTAGAAGAAGCTAGGAGTTTTGGGTTGCTATTAAGAAGGCCACATTAAAGAGCAGTGCCTTACCATAGCTTTCCACACACTGATTATAGACTTTAAGACTCTAAAGTGGGCGTATTACACTTTTCTTAATGGCGTGGAGTTTCTCTCTGCCTTCCGTATACTTAAGTGTTCGCTTAGAGGTTAAAACTGAGCCGCTGATACAGGTGGTGTTTGTTATTAAAGACGTCATAGTTTGGCCTGTTGGACTCTTCCTTTAAAGATTCCCCTCCATGACAGCCTTTGGATTACATGTTGTATTAGGCAGTGACCTTCTCCTGGACAACATCCTTTTTAGAATCAGCTCTATATTCAGCTTTCCTCTTGTATTGTGACTGCAAGTGCATTTGTTTTTGTTTGTGGTACAAGGGGGAAAAAGGAGGAAAGCAAACATCTTGTGCTTTTGTCAAAGGTTTCCTCTGTGCACAATCATACGCACATGCAACTAGGCAATCTAAGATGGGCATTCACGCCCTGTTAATTAGAGTATTTAGTCTTGCAGGACTTGTTTTTAGGTGATGAACTGGCTCCATTTTGGCTAGAGTTTGAGCTCATAACTAGGCAACCCTCCAAAAATGAATTTTATCTATACCCTGTTTTGTTGTAGCATAGGCCAAGCTGACAATAGGCAATTGCATTGAGTACAAAGTTATTGTTATGCCTACATCACTACAGGGAAATATGAGTCCAACCACAATAGAGGGCACATAGCGCTTGCCAAATAAACACGGGCTACATCACAATTCACATATTTCTATTATGCACTAGAAATATACAGTATAGCAAGAGATTTCTGGCATCCTTGGAATTAAACCTACGACTTTTACGATGCTAATGCAATGCTTTACCAATTCAGCTATAGGAATAAGTTATCACATACAAATTACATGGTTTAAAAAATACATCCACACTAGTATACCATTTAGGCACCTCAGGCATAATTCTTCTAAGAATGTAGTGATCCGAAAAAAATATTTGTGCAGATGATTTAGAATGATGTCTGCCGATACCGATGATTTTGCTTTTTACAGTTTACAAACTACAATTCTGTTGTCATTGTCACCCATCAACATCACACAGCATACGTTTTGAGACATTTTTTCTGCCCCTTTTGATTGCCGGTCCTGATCATCGTCTGATGTCCAAAAATGGGAAAAATTGGTTTTCTGTCGATACCAGATATAGGCCAATGCATCCCTACTATTTTCCTTGCATTGTGGTCTGGCACACCACTTCCAATCTGGCATTTACATTTAGGATGAATAAATATACCAATAAACCAAAAAAGGTACAGTCTGTCTGATTAAAGTTTTGGGTAGTAGTTTCTACAGTCTTAGTTCAATACGACAGACACTAATCACTGATGTATTGCTGGTTAGGAGCTGTCTAAACTCCAGCAGTCACATTAAAGTAAAATTAAAAGGATGCCTCACTGCAGTCCTTCAACAGTGAAAAGTTAAGATGGACTCTAACTGGCTTCCCCAATGATTCTTTCAAGTTGAATAGTTAAGCCCAAGCTAATGAGAGTCAGACAGCAGCGGCTGATAGATGCTGATTCACACTCTCTACAGACAGCATCCCAATTAGCCTCCATTGAGACCCTACACAGAGCTTGCCAGGCCCCAGGACTCTTTTCATTTTAGCCAAACACATACCTGGGTTACAATGCCCTCAGAGAGTCTCTTGTATTGCTGACTCATTGGGTTTTCAATGGAAGGTCAAATTACTATCTTCCACACCTTTGGTACACAATAAGAAAGTATTGTATTAGTTTTATAGATTGCGCACATGAAGATGGACAAAGGTTTGTGAAATGCAAACGTTTGTTGGATACAGCATTATATGGGTGCTACTAATACCTTCTTTCAAAGTTGGCATTAGGGCAAAGCTCTTTGAATATCCTTTTGCAGTACCATTCACTGAGTAAATATTGGTAAGTTGAATAGTTACAGAAGTATAGTTTTGTTTGTTTTTGTCGTTTCATCACTCAGTGTATATAGAGGCTTTTCTTTAACTTATATTATTTATATTATTTTAATTGTTTTAATCCCCATAAAATTTTATACAATCGGGCCTATTATATAATATATCCTTTATAGACGGTTTCAGCAGTTACAACATAAACAAGCGGCTGTCGTGGTCCGCATGTAACTTCCGGTAAACTCCGCTAAGAATAAATAACAACAAAGTTCTTTAAACGTAGTTTATTTATATAACAAGCAAAAAAACAACACATAGATTACCTACACGAAAACATTTGTTATTTTCGACGAGGCATTTGTTCAAGAGATCAGTTTAGCAACTAGTCAGACCTTTAAAAAAAGAAACCGGAAGGTTTTTTCCCTCCTAGGACTTTTCCCTTTTGACTAAAAAAGGCGGGAGTTTTTTTCTCCAAGGTTTTTTTCAGCTGACATTGGCTTAACTTAGCAACCTCTTCTATATGTTACATTACTAAGCTCGCTAGTACAGTTTAATCTTAGGTGCTGTATTTTGCTGCTTATGTTGTCCATCAATTTTTCTGTGTTTTCTCCTGCATCCATTAATGTAAAGCTGCTTTAAAACAATTAAACAATTGTGAAAAGCGTTATAGAAATAAAATTGAATTTAATTGAATTATATTAATAACATAATTAGTTCATATTATTTAATGATACTGTTCTGCAGAATTAGAAAGTATGGCTGTCTATGTAACTCCGCTTCACATCAGGGTCCCAATCACCCTGTCAGGGGTTTATTTTGCGATAACAACTGTAATACAGCTGCCTGTTTATTACTGTATTATAAGTTTATATTAATAACATAATTATGTTTTTTTATGGGGGGATGCAGTAGATATCTGTTTGAGTTTAATTTAATTTAATTTTAATTTTTTAAATCATGTGCCTAATAATCTTTGTTTAAAAACATTAACCTCCTCTACGAAACCACCTCTCTTCACTTCCTGTCAATAGCAATGGCACAAGTGCGGAGCTATCGAAAACTTGTTTCTGTCCAGGAAAATAACGCAGCGATTAGCAATAAGCAACATGGCACAACTTCCAGCAATCCAATCAGTTCTCGATGGACAAAATCAAGTCCCACCCTACTTTTTCCCACTCCAAAAGCTGTTTGGATATACGTCGCGATACAGAAAAGACAATCCCTACTTCCATTTCATTTATACTTAAAGGTGCAGTGTGTAAATTTTAGCGGCATCTAGTGGTGAGGTTGTGAATTGCAACCAACGGTGTAGTCCACTGCTTACCCCTTGCTTTTGAAACACATAGAGAAGCTACGGTAGCTGCCACCAGACAAACATGTCATCGTCGGAGAAAACTTGGTAAAAAAATGTCTGTTAAGGGCTTCTGTAGAAAAATGGCAGCACAAAATGGTGACTTCCATGTAAGGGGACCCTCTTTGTATGTAGATAAAAAGGTCTCGTTCTAAGGTAATAAACACATAATGGTTCATTATGAAAGGTCTTTATACACCCCTGATAATATAGTTTTGTATATTATTTTGCATTTCTGTCAAGAGATCCTTCTAAAAATTACACACTGCACCTTTAATGTATAAACCCAAGCCCCGTCCCCCATGTTGAGAACCAGTGAGTTACACTATGAATATAGTCCTTGAAAAATAAAGATTGTGTTTAATGCATTAAACCATGTTACACCCAAATTATGAATTATTTGGAAAATTTTTACAATTAATTATTTATAAAACACTTTTTGCACTTAAATTTTTAAGTTTAATCAAATTGAATTTAAAATTAATTTAAACTTTTTTGACCCATGTAGAGTTGCAATAAATTATATAAAATAAAGTTGAATTAGCTTAAGTTATTTCATTATTTTTAGAATTTATAGCAACTCCTCACTAGTCAAGAAAGTTGAAATTAAATGTAAGTGCAAAAGGCTTTTTAACTGTGTATTATCACATCTTAAAAATTGAGTTTTTGCCCTAAAGTTAATTTTTCAAGGTCAAGTCTTTATCCTTTATGGACAAGACTTACTATCATACAATAAACAAATTTTCTGTGCTCTCTGAATGAGTTTGTTGGGTGAGTGTGATGGCAGATGATCTCTTTGTGTGTTTGTTTATTTGAGAGTAAGTGATGGAGTTGCTCTTTGAAGGCCACGAGCGTATGTTTGTGTATGTTTGTAGCACCGAGAATGTGCTGCATCTGTATGCCAGAGCTGCTCAGAGCATCTGGAGGTCAAACCTCTGCTGCTTTTATTGTAAGGTGAGAAGAAATGAAAACAATGAGACCTACTGCTGTCAGAGCTGCTTTCTATCCAACCCCACATAGACTGCTTTATTTTTCTGTCTCTTTCTCCTCAGTCTGTTGCTGATCTTCAAAATTCATTAAAGCTCTGTTGTTTAATAAAACCTCCTCTATAGAATGTCTATCTCAGCAGTACACTAAACTGGCATCTTGGTTAAAGGCAGTGGTTCTTAAACTTTTCACCCCCTGTGCAGGGTGCATCCTTTTGTACCCCCCCCCCCCCCCAAAAAAAAAAATTCATGACATAAAATAATCTCAAACTTAGAATTTTTAATTAAATAAAATATATTAAATGATACTAATGTTGGTTAGTGACCTTATTTTTCTGAGTTTTAATTACACAAAATTTATGATAAATTAATGTATTTCATAAAAGGTCATAAAACTGGGCCCCCCTGTAACATCTCGTACCCCCCAAGGGGGCCTGCCTCCCAGTTTGAGAACCACCAGTTAAAGGGATAGTTCACTTAGAAATGAAAGTTCTGTCCTTATTTACTTAGCTCATGTTGTTTTAAACCTGTATGAGTTTATTTGTTCTGTTGAACACAAAAGACAATATTTTGATAAATGACGGTAACTAACTACACAGTTGACAGTACCCATTGACTTCCATAGTAGAAAAACAAATACTATAAAAAGGTCAATGGGTACCGTCAACGGTGTGCTCACCATTATTTAGCAGAATATCTTCTTTTGAGTTCAACAGAATAAAAAAACTCATATAAGTATAGCATATACGTATTTGTATAGAAATATATACCACTAGACATCTACTATACACATCTATACATAGACCAGAGACTTGGTGGGTATGTTTTTTACTTTAGCCAGTAAAGAGATCACTAAAATTACAACTTTAACTGCATAGCAACACCTTGGCAACCACCCATAACACCTTAGCGTTATACCACTGTGCGTCTTTTTCAGTATGACATGCTTTGTGTATTTTCTAAGTGTGTAAGAAACTGTGACTCGCTCCTCCTCTAGGTGTTCCAGGACCTGGGCGTGTGTGTCCTGTCTGGGGCATCAGAGGGGTACAACGTTTGTCTATTTGCTTATGGACAGACGGGCTCAGGGAAAACATACACAATGATGGGCACTCCAGTAAGTAACACTGTTTATATGAGATATACTGCGGGTAAAATAAGTATTGAAAGCTTCACCGTTTTTCTCAGTTAAAATATTTTTAAAGGTGCTAATGACATGAAATTGATAGATGTCCATAAATTAAATTAAACATGACACAGGCAAAATAAATATATTTACTAAAAAAAAGGTGTTTCAAGTTCAAGTTCATTTATTTATAGAGCACATTTTAAAACAGCCACAAGACTGACCAAAGTGCTGAACATTAGAATCAAACCATAACCACAAAGGCAGAGAGAAAAACATATAAACGTAAAACCAAAGAAATAACAGCTACACAAAGACCAACTACACTATAATATGAATTGAGTGTTAATAGGCCAGATCAAACAAGTGTGTTTTTAAAAGAGACTTAAAAATGGATAGAGAAGGTGCCAGTCTGATCTCAAGCGGCAGATTGTTCCATAACCGAGGCCCTACCACAGAAAAAGCTTGATTTCCCTCTTCGTTTTAGTCTAGACTGAGGAACTTAAAGGCCCACTTTGGTTCACAACTAACTATATTAAAATAAATATCATTAAATCCTCAGTAAGTCTGCAGTAGTGCACTGTTCTCTACAGCCTTGGAATTCATTGTATTTTTCAAATATATCATTCCCAATTCAGTGCAAAAGAGTAGCCTAAACAATATGATTTTGCCATAATTGTGCAGCCCTACCATATTTTAATATTATTTAATTAAACGTATTCAAAAACTACTGAAAGGGAACAAATGTGTTTTGTCTTTTCCCCTATAGACGGTTTCAGCAGTAAAAACATAAACAAGCGGCTGTCGTGGTCAGCACGTAACTTCCGGTAAACTTCGCTAAGAATAAATAACAACAAAGTTCTTTAAACGTAGTTTATTTATATAATAAGCAAAAAACAACACATAAATTACCTAGGAAACCAAAACATTTGTTATTTTCGACGAGGCATTTGTTCAAGGGATCAGTTTAGCAACTCAGACCATTAAAAAAATGAAACCGGAAGTAAAGTTTGGATCCAGACGTGTATCGCATCAGCGCACGTGCGTCGGGTGAAACCGTCTATTTCTTTTTTTTTCTTTTTTTTAATGGTCGGTCTTTAGATACCATGTTGCATTAAAAAGTTTGGAATCCCCTGATAAACAATACACAAGCAAGATTTGGGGAAACAGAATCATTATCTTAATTTATAACGTATGTTGCCAAATAACGTAAGATAGGCCTACCTTGTGTCAAATAAGAACAAATATATATAAAAGTTTCAATTTGTACGATTTGTAGATTTCATTTTCCTTTTAGAGGGCATTTGTATCAAGTCGTGCTCAAGTTTATTATGTTTATTATGTATATTAAGTTATTATTTAAAATCTAGACGCGCGGCAAGCGCACTTAAATATAGACGTGTCTGAAACAAAATTTGTGTTCACAGACGAGGGCTTTATAAAGCAGAAAAAGCGACACGTCTCACGTTTTTCATGTGTTTTAGATAGCAATGGACCCTATTATACTGTTTTCTTTTTCATAGTTTGGCTGGTCCTGCGACTTATTGTCAGGTGCGAGTTGACTGATGTGTCAAAATTAATTCATACTGACTAACATGAACCAAAAGAAAACATTACCGTCTACAGCCACGAAAGGGCGCTATATGTTGCTCCTGTTGTCTACTCCTGAAAAAGACTGTTAACTGAAACATGAACTTAAAGGTGCAGTGTGTAAATTGTAGCAGCATCTAGTGGAGAGATTGCGAATTGCAAACAACGCCTCAGCCCACTGCTCACCCCTCGCTTTTGAAACGCATAGAGAAGCTACAGTAGCTACCACCGGAAAAAAAACATGTCATCGTCGGAGACAAAAATGTTTGTCCGTTAAGGGCTTCTGTAGAAACGTGGTGGCACAAAATGCCGACTTCCACGTGAGGGGACCCTCTCTGTATGTAGATAAAAACATCTCATTCTAAGGTAATGAAAACATAACGATTTATTATAAAAAGGTCTTTATACACCCATGATAATGTAGTTTTGTATATTATATTGAATTTCTGTCAAGAGATCCTTCTAAAAATTACACACTGCACCTTTAAAGACAACGTTTTTTCTCTTCGTGACGCATTATTTGACTGATGCGACTTATAGTCCGGAAAATACGGTAATGCAAGAATTCTTCTAATAAGTGGTCGGGACACAAACAACTTGGGCATAAAGCAGCGGGGACATCTCCTACCCGCAAATTACACGAGTGGGGCTGGCAATTTAAAGCCTATGAGTGGTGGCAGCCTAGGTACAGCAAACTTCAACCCGCTGGCATGACAACACCGGCCCCTCGTGCCAAAAAACAGACTCAGAACAGAAAAAACAGAAAAAAAAATTCCCGGTCCTCCCAATGGCCAATCCGGGCCTGGTTGTCATTGGTCAGGTATTATTTCAGCATCAATATCATGTGTCTTTATCTTTACAGGATTCCATTGGGCTAACTCCAAGAATATGTCAAGTAAGTCACTGGTTTTAATAGTAATAGTAATCTATTTTTTTTACATTTAAATTTACGATTTTAATACTTCTGCGTATTTTGACTTTCATCATGGATACATTTGAAAGATGAGATTGTTTTTCATTCGTTTAGGGACTTTTCAGGTCTTCATATGACGCTGCAGATGAACAGAGCTGTAGAGTTGAAATAAGGTGAAAGGGAAACCCTTTTTCTTTCTTTCTGTTTGAATAACTGCTTTGCAAAAGCCTGTTCTAATAAAACAAATCTAAATTAGGCAAAGTGGTGAAAAATAAGCACACCCACAATAATCTTTTTTTCCTCCAGTTTTTTAGAGATCTATAATGAGCGTGTACGCGATTTGCTGAGAGGTGTGGAGCAAAAAAAGCCAGCGCCCCTGAGGGTTCGAGAACACCCAGAGAAAGGACCATATGTACAGGGTGAGTGTTCACAAACAGCAAACGGATTTACAACATCCTTCAAGCCAATTCTTTAGAGAGAGAACAAAACACAAACACAAAGACCTCCCAATGAATTTAGTTTACCTTGTGTAACCTAACCTAATGAAAACATTGTAGTTTGAGGGAAGCTTTCATTTGTGTTAAATAAGCCTTTGATTAATGGTTAAAGGTAACTGCGTATATAAGTTATTATTAATTCCTGACTGTTTGCATTTGTAACTCAATTCCCATCACGGCTTTATGGGACTGTATCTGCCCTCTTCTATCCCTCCATGAATCTACTTCTATTTTTTCCTTTTCTTTCTTGCCCTCTTTCCCCCCACTTCTCTTTTCTTTCTTGTCCAACATCCAGACATTGTGTGTATTAGGAGAAAGCCCAGCGGAGCAAAGGAAGTGACCTAACTTCCATGTGGCTGCAAGAAGCCCAGTGAAGTACACAAACATTTGTGTACTCCACAAAAATATGTCGCACACATAAACTGGCCCCAAAATGTTTACTAAAGCCACGCTTACAATTGTTTGCATTTAAATGCATTCGATTTAAAGCAGGGAGCGCCATTTTAGAACTTAATTTGCAGTTTTCTCAGCCATTTTTGCAACTACTTTAAGTATAACTATTTTTGTGGATGGGTGAAGTCAGTTCCCCTTTACATAGGAGAAGCAGAAAGTTTCTAAATATATTTGGTTTAATATTAAACTATGTTGAATCTTTTCGCAACAAACATATTTTTGTGACTTTTTTGAAAAGTGTGCTTGTAGTTCCTTAAAAATGAATGCCACTTGGTCTGATTATTATAGTATTATTTAATTACTTAATACAGTAATAGTCAGGGATAGAGACAGACAGACATTGATGGATGAATGAATGGACGGATAGACATAGAGAGACAGACAGACAGAGACAAATCAGAGATAGATAGATAGATAGATAGATAGATAGATAGATAGATAGATAGATAGATAGATAGATAGATAGATAGATAGATAGATAGATAGATAGATAGATAGATAGATAGATAGATAGATAGATAGATAGATAGATAGACAGACAGAGATCAATAAATGGACAGAGAGACAAACATGGATGGATGGATGGATGGATGGATAGATGGACAGAAATAGACAGACAAACAAACAGACTAGATAGAGAGATAGACAGAGAGACATGGATGGATGGATGGATGGATGAATGACTGGACAGATGGACATGACAGACAAATAAGAGATGGATAGAATGATTGATTAATTGATAGATAGATGGATGAATGGATGGACCGACCGACAGAGACAGATGGGCGGACATAGATGGATGGATGGATGATAGAGATAGATGGACGGACCGACAAAAATAGTGATGTGCCGACAAAAATAGATGGACAGACAGACAGACAGAGATAAACATACAGAGATAGATAAATGGACAGATGGATACAGATAAATGGACAGAGAGACCAAAATATATGGATGGATGGATAGATGAATGGATGGATGGATGGCTAGATTGACAGAGATAGACAGACAAACAGACTAGATAGAGAGACAAACAGACATGGATGGATGGATGGATGAATGAACGGAGAGAGACAGACGAACAAATCAGAGATAGATAGAATGATTGATTGATAGATGGATGGAGACAGACAGAGATAGACAGACAGATGGATGGATGGATGGACGGACAATAGAGATAGATGGACAGATTGACAAAAATATATGGACAGACAGACAGCAATAGATGAATAGATGGAGGGACGGACGGATATAGATGGACAGACAGACAAAATAGATGGACTGACAGAGAGATAGACGAACAGAAAGACAGACAGAAATGGATGGATGGATGGACGGATAGAGATAGATGGACAGACAGACAAAACGGACAGATGGGCATAGACAAATAGACAGACAGACAGACAAAGAGAGATAGATAGATTAATAGATGGATGGACAGACGGATAAAGATGGGCAGACAGACAGAGATAGATGGACGGACAGACAGACAGAGATGGATGGATGGACGGATAGAGATAGATGGACAAACAGACAAAAATAGATGGACAGACAGACAGAGATGGATGGATGGACGGATAGAGATAGATGGACAAACAGACAAAAATAGATGGACAGAGATGGATGGATGGATGCATAGATGGATGGATGGATGGATGGATAGATAGATAAATATGGACAGACAGACAGAGGGACGGACAGACAGACATGGATGGACAGATAGACAAACGGACATAGACAGACAGACAGACAGACCGATTCCGTGTGTTACATAGCGGTGTGTAAACGGAAATCCTCTTTAGAATTAAAACAATGCTCCAGCATCACCTCCTGATTCTGTTAATGTCATTAACTATCAGGAAGAGACTATCTGTGATTCATTCATACAGTATCTTGGAAATATGATGATACTACATGAATGTCTGTCCCAGGTCTCTCTCAGCATACAGTGACCAACTACAAACAAGCTGTGGATCTGCTGGAGGAGGGCATTGCAAACCGCATCACAGCCGCTACGCACAATCATGACGCTAGCAGTCGATCTCACGCCATCTTTACTATTCAATATACGCAGGTTCGAATCTCACCCCCTTAACAACGTCAGACTTTGCCTTATTTAAAGCAACTCTAAATGACAGCTGGTTGTTTAATTCTTATATCATTATTTTCTCTTTGTAGGCTATTTTCGAAAATAACCTACCTTCAGAAATCGTAAGCAAGATCAATTTGGTGGACCTGGCTGGGAGGTTTGTGTCTTTGTTTGAACTTTGAGCACACATCCTGTAAGGGACAAGTTTATTATTGCTTTATTGTACTGACAAAGAGAAAGCATGAAACATTGCCCCCTTGTGTCTGATCATACATAATAGTAAACAAGTAAAAGCTGGCACTGGCTTCAAATTCCACTCTTTATGTTTGTGCCAGTGAGCGAGCAGACCCTCACTACTGCAGAGACAGGATAACCGAAGGAGCCAACATCAACAAATCTCTCGTCACTCTTGGCATCGTCATCTCCGCTCTTGGTAGGCACTGGCCTTCTTTAACCTTATCGTCTTTTATCCTCTTTGTTATCTCGATTTACTTGTTTCGTCTTTGTTCCACCGCCAGCTCAAAACTCTCAGATGTTCAGTAGCAGTCAGAGCATTAACAGTGTGATCAGTGAAGGTGAAGGGAGCACCATAGGTAGCCAGTCCAGCTCTCTGTCGGGTAGCGGACGCAGACATTGCTTCATCCCATACAGAGACTCCGTCCTCACCTGGCTACTCAAAGACAGCCTGGGTGGCAACTCTAAGACCATCATGATTGCAAGTTAGTTATTACAAAAAAACGAATATTTTAATTTTGCTATATCTGTGCAGTAGTAATTGAAGCCAATCCCATCATTCTTCCCCAGCTGTTTCACCATCCAGCAGCAGCTACAACGAGACTCTAAGCACCCTACGCTATGCAGCCCACGCCAGGAACATTGTCAATAAGCCAAGAGTCAATGAGGTGTGTCCAGAATACTCTATATGTCTTGCTGTTCCACCAGCTGTTAAGAAAATGCTAACTAAAAGACTTAATTTTTTTCAGGATGCCAATGTGAGGTTAATCAGAGAGCTGCGAGAAGAAATCGATCGTCTGAAGAGCATGTTGCTCAGCTTTGAAATGGTACGCAGTGCTAAAAAATACAAACATGGTCAACACATTGACAACATGATGCTATTGTCATGCCGAACCCCCTAGAACTACATTGTTTACCTGAGAGTGTAATATTTAAAATAACTTTGATATTTCGATTTAATGGCACATTTGCATGTTTTCCTGCAAAACTTTTAACTTTTCATTCATTTTAAAGTTTTTATCAGTAGTATTTAACATAGTTGTTGTTATTATTATTATTAGCTGTTATTGGACCCCCATCTGGTCACTTTATTGGTAGATAAATGTATCTCTCTTTTTAGCATGGTTCTCATTTTTCTGATTGTTGTGTGGTCACATGACATGCAGATAAAAAATAATATATATTTTTGTTAGTGTTTTATTAATTTTTATGTTAGTGTTTATTATAAAATGATTTTTACATTTTATGATTTAATTATAATTGATTCACAAATGGTACTTTGTCATGGAAAAGATTCCAAAAAAAGAAATGTTCTTTTAGGAACTCTGAAAGGGGACATTTTACAAAACTTTTTTAAGCAACACGATGTAGTTTTTTTTACCTTTAAATAATGTCTCTAAAATTATTTCAGTGATAGAACAACTTTTAACTGGACAAATTGTACTGTTGCTGCAACCTGAGCAGCCTCCTAGCTGCTACAAGCATACTCTGAAAGTGACGGTGGAGGGTAGGAAACACAGCTCCGCCCCTCCCCCTGCCTGCAGAAGAGTGTCTGATACCAGGCACTGTTGCGCTTTTCAACCACATGGGGGAGCTGTAAGTCATTTTTACATGGAAACTACATAGTGTTGCTTTAAGATGTCAAATAAATCTGTCCCCAGAGTACATATGTGAAATTTAAGCTCAAAATACCATATAGATAATTTGTTATAGCATGTTAAAGGAAAACACCACAGTTTTTCAATATTTTACTATGTTCTTACCTCAACTTTTTTCCCCATTCATTCCTTAGGATCCAAACAGGGATGGATTTAGAAGCCACCAAACACTTCCATGTTTTCCCTATTTAAAGACTGTTACATGAGTGGTTACACGAGTAAGTATGGTGCCACAAAATAAAACGTGGCAATTTTTTAAGTGAATAAAAAATAAGAACTATATTGTATGGCTGAAGAGCACTTTATTTGCAGCACTTCGACCTTGGCCGCAGTAATATTGACGGAAGTTTGAGCGAGAGGGGGAGCGTTCAGAAGTAATGATGTTAATGCGCGTTTTATTTTGCACCACCATACTTACTTGTGTAACTACTCATGTAACAGTCTTTAAATAGGGAAAACATGAAAGTGTTTAGTGGCTTCTAAATTCATCCCTGTTTGGATCCTAAGGAATGAATAGGACAAGGCTATAAATGCTAACACATTCACGACACACTGTGCAAAGATTAAGTGCATGCATTGAAAAAAGTTGAGGTAAGAACATAGAAAAATATTGAAAAACGGTGGTGTTTTCCTTTAAAATTTCCACTTTGTAGGTGTGAGCAAAAATGGGCCGTTTTTGGGTGTGTCCTTTAAAATGCAAATTAGTTGATCTCTGCACTAAATGGCAGTGCCGTGGTTGGATAGTGCACATTAAGGGACGGTATTATTATAAGAAGAACCCCTTCTGACATCACAAGGGGAGCCAAATTTCAATGACCTTTTTTTCACATTGCAGAGAATGGCTTACCAAAACGACGTTCTTGGGTTGTTCTTTTTCACATTTTCTAGGTTGATAGAAGCACTGGGGACGCAATTATAGCACTTAAACATGGAAAAAGTCAGATTTTCATGATATGTCCCATTTAACTTAATGGTTCTTTAGGGAACCACAAATGGTTCTTCTGTCATCACTTTTGTAGCACCTTATAGTAAGAGTGAATGTGCCATTTGTGGAAAGATTTGAGATACTTATCCACATAATTCCTGGTAAGGATACAGAAAAATCTAGTCTTTGAATTGATGACTACCTTTGTTTTTTACAGCAAGGAAATCTGAGTCCATCACTCAGTGATGAGAGGGAAGGAAGCCTATCTGATATAGTCCTACAGAATGAACTCAAGGTTAGTCCAGCAATCCCTTCTGCCTTCATTCATTTCATGTTGACAATTGCTGCCAATTTACCAGTAAGAGAGCTTGTAGGATTACCAGTAATTTACTGGTAAGCATTAAGTGTGAATGGAGAATAAGGATTAGAATGGACAACGTCAGAATGTTCAGCTTCGGGCCAATCATAACGTTTTGATACAGATGACACCCCCGCACTGTTTACAGACGTTTCCACATGCACGCTGCTTACAGTCGAGCACACCTGAAGTTAACGTCCACATCTCTTCACCAAAGTTGTTTAAAACAGCTTACCATCTATTTGCCGATTACTTTGTGAAAGAGGCTAATGTCGTTTTTGCCTTTCATGTTTGCTCTGCAGGTGGAGCAGCTGACTAAAGACTGGTCTGACAGTTGGTATGATAAGCGGGCACTGCTGGAGCACTACAGTGTGGACATTAACCAGGAGAAAGCTGGAGTCCTTATCCAATCTCTCCTGCCCCACCTTATTGCTCTGGAGCCAGATGTCCTCAGCACAGGAGTCACCTTTTACCATCTTCGGGTACTGACCTAAAAGAAGCTTGCTACCAATTCAGGATTATGCAGCTATGCTTGCTTTTCTCTGTCACATCTATATGGCCTTTAGCTTGTCTGGTCTCTGCAATAGTTGTCTTCTGTAAACTAATGGTTCTTTCTCTTTCCCTGCGATAGATTCTTCTTTCGTTTTTCTTCTGTCTTTTCTACTTTAGTTCTTTGTCTGAGCTACTTCTCACAAAAAGGTAAAACAGTCCAGAGCTTTAATGTGTGCTTTTTTGCTCCACTATCTTTTTCAGTTTCCTTTTTTTTTTGTTTCCATATAGTGAGACTTAGTAGGCGTAGTGTTTATGTAAAATAGTGCTAAGAGAGTTTAGTGTTGGTGGCACAAGAAGGGCACCAGATTGTGTAGTTTCACACCTGGAATATATATTTTCAATGTACCCATAATGTGTCTTGACTTAAAGGATTAGTCTATTTTCTTAAAAGAAAAATCCGGATAATTTACTCACCACCATGTCATCCAAAATGTTGATGTCTTTCTTTGTTCAGTCGAGAAGAAATTATGTTTTTTGAGAAAAACATTGCAGGATTTTTCTAATTTTAATGGACTTTGATAGAGCCCAACATTTAATACTTACCTCAACACTTAACAGTTTTTTTCAACGGAGTTTCAAAGGACTATAAACAATCCCAAACGAGGCATAAGGGTCTTATCTAGCAAAACGATAGTCATTTTTGACAATAAAAATAACAAATATACACTTTTAAAGTACAACTTCTCGTCATGTAGATCTGGTCGTGAGGTGCCAGCTGACCTCACGCAATACGTCATGACGTCAAGAGGTCATAGAAGACGAACGCAAAACTCCGCCCCAGTGTTTACAAGTGTCTTGAAAGAGTACCGTTCCTACGTTGTTGTATGTCAACTGATACAAATTAATGTCTTTGTAGCAGTTTATTGTTTAAAATGGTCTGCAAATGTGCCTTTTATATATGTAACACGTGACCTCCCTACGTCACTACGCATTTACGTTAGGTCGCGCTGCCGGACCTAGACGAAAAGTTGTGGTTTAAAAGTACATATTATTTATTTTTCTTGTCAAAAATGACAATCGTTTCGCTAGATAGGACCCTTATGCCTCGTTTGGGATTGTTTATAGTCCTTTGAAACTCCGTTGAAAAAAACTGTTAAGTGTTGAGTTAAGTATTAAATGTTGGGCTCTATTAAAGTCCATTAAAATTAGAAAAATCCTGCAATGTTTTCCTCAAAACACATAATTTCTTCTGGACTGAACAAAGAAAGACATCCACATTTTGGATGACATGGTGGTGAGTAAATTATCTGGATTTTTCTTTTAAGAAAATGGAATATTCCTTTAAATATGCACGCATGCAAACATTTCACAGATTCCCTCTGTAACTTTGAGGTTTGAACAGATTTAAAGCTTACTGCAGAATAAGGGACGTTATAAATGTTTTGTTGTTGTTGTTTTGGGCATTCCCACACACTGACCTGTTTAAATCCTCATGATGCTTGTTTCTTTTTCGGTGCCACAGGAAGGAGTAACAAGAATTGGACCTCAGGATGAGAATCTGGAAGACCCACACATAGGTATCTCATATTCATCTCATTATCTTATGTACTTTATATGGCAGTACAGTTGGATGACTTTGAAAGCTTTGATTTACTTTGCTCCTCCCCATCAGTCTTACCAGAAGGATGCAGATGTGAGATTGAGAATCACAGTGGGGTGGTGACTCTGAAGCCGGTTGCAGGAAATATCTGCATGGTTAGCGAGAGAGAAGTCACTGAGCCCTTCAGACTTGCACAAGGTAAATGGCATGTGCACAATAATGTTACACTTATTTAATTTCAGAGCAAATACTGAACGTGGAAATCAATCAATGTATTTACGTGGGTATATATTGTATGTTGATCTCCTCAGGTGCAGTGATAACTTTAGGAAGGATTCATAAGTTCAGGTTCAACCACCCAGCAGAAGCCGCTGTTCTAAGAGAGAGAAGACGGGTAAAGACTGCATATTCTTTCACAACATCACATCTTCATACTCATACTTTCAATATACATATACAGTTATTTATTAGACCACCACCCAGTTTAAGGTCTGTGCCACAAACCTTTGGTATCAGTGATAGTCAAAATCTTTTTTTTTGTTTTTTTGTTTCTGTAATCTTAATGCTCCAATATGTGTAAGCTTTTTAGTCACAGTAGTATTTCTAATGCTAAAATATACACCAATGATTCATTACATAATGTCCACCTGCCTACAGTAATTATAGGGTCGATGCATTGAAGTCCACTTGTGGTCGAATGGAACACAGCTAATGTAATTGTGGTTTCATTTTAAAATGACTGTTTTACAAGACAGTACTTTATTTTTGATTCAGATGTCCAGTTACAGTTATGTACTTGCAGTCCGTAATAGTAAAAGTAAGTTTTAATGGTTAAATGTTACGCTTGACTTTCTGACTTCTAACCCATATGCCAAAAAATATATATATTTTACAATGTATTATGTAAAAAATAGATATATTAGTAATATATTTAGGAATATGTTTACAAAAAATATATATTATTTTGCATTTTTTTGTATATTTTGAAATATATATTTACAGGATTTAAAATATATTTAGCCCTCCATATATTTCAAACCAAGGAAATATATTCATTGTTCATTGAAAGAAAAACTTTTTTACAAAACTTTTAAAAATAAAAGGTTTGAATAGGTTTAAATGAAATATATTTTCAATTTCAAAAATATACTATATAAAATTAACTTGTATTAAACAGGTGGTTTAATAAATGTGTTAAGCTTAACATTAATAATTTTAAAGGAAAACACCACAGTTTTTCAATATTTTACTATATTCTTACCCCAACATATACAAATTAATACATACCTATCTTTTTTCAATGCGTGCACTTAATCTTTGTACAGCGCGTCGTGAATGTGTTAGCATTTAGCCTAGCCCCATTCATTCCTTAGGATCAAAACAGGGATGAATTTAGAAGCCACCAAACACTTCCATGTTTTCCCTATTTAAAGACTGTTACACTAGTAAGTATGGTGGCACAAAATTAAAAGTGGCGATTTTTTTTAAGCGGATAAAAAATGAGAACTATATTGTAGTAGTGCTGCAAACGAAGTGCTCTTATCTGCTTAAAAATCACCATGTTTTGTTTTATGCCATCATACTTACTCGAGTAACTACTTATGTAACTCAAGTCTTTAAATAGGAAAAACATGGAAGTGTTTGGTGGCTTCTAAATTCATTCCTGTTTGGATCCTATGAATGAATGGGGCTAGGCTAAATGCTAACACATTCACAACACACTGTACAGAGATTAAGTGCACACATTGAAAAGATAGGTATGTATTAATTATTAATTTGTCTAAGTTGAGGAAATAACATAGTAAAATATTGAAAAACAGTTTTCCTTTAAAGGCGGAGTCCATGATGTTTGAAAGCCAATGTTGATATTTGAAATCACCTAAACAAACACGCCCCTACCCCAATAGAATCTGGACCTTCTGTTGATAGACCCGCCCCACACATACGCAACCCGGCATTTGATTTGATTTTATTGGCTATAAGTGTGTTTTGGTAGTCGGCCCGTCTCCTTTTCCAACGCGTTTTTCAAACATCGTGGACTCCGCCTTTAAGTAAGGCCAAGTAATAAATTGAGATACATTTCTAAACATATTAGTTTATTGTAAATAAATTAAATTAAAGTTAACTGTCATCATTTAAGAAATGTTGTTATATGCACTACATTATACGTTTTTGGAAAAAATGTGTTTTCAAAATAATTTTGTGCTTTGTGCAGAATAGTGAAGGTGGTCTGATTTCTACAGAGTCTGACTCCAGGTAAATATGTTTTGGTTAATTAAAAGAACCATGAAAAACGTCTTGGTAATGAGTCCTTTGGGGAAACATTGTTTATAGTGTTCACTTTGTGTTCCTTGGTTACTGAAAGGAGTAATAAAACAACAAAAGAAAGATTAGATGAAAGAGAATGAGTGTGTTGGCTTTGCAATGTAACAGTCAAATAACTGAGGTTTATTTATGCTTTTCAGCACTCGCAGTCACATTGTTTTTTGGTGGGTTGGTGTCTCATCCTCATTATGGTGTTGTGTACTCAGGGTTGCAGGTTGTAATGTGAATGGCAATGGGGCAGACCCCAGACAGCGACTAGAGGAGCAGCAGTGGTACATACAGTGTCTACGAGAAGCGATTCGACTGGAACAGAAAAAAGCAGAAAGAGATCTGGAAAGAGAGCAGGCCCGTCTCCAACAGCAACACACTGACAGTGAGTACTAAACACTGATGGACTGAGTCGTAATTAAATGCTCGTTGCTGTGACATAATGCTTTTTAAAAAATGTTGGTAATTTTGAACCTGGTATTTGTGTTTTTAAGATCAATTTTTATTTTTATAACTTAAAAAAGTTTGTGCTGGCTTTATATTTTGAGGTAATTTAACTTATTTCAATATTAGTTGACTCGATAACTTTTTTAGTTAACTAATATTTTTAAGTTGAATTAACTCAAAATTTTAACTCTTTCACCGCCAGCATTTTTCATGATTTTCACAAAAGTTTAATGTCTTCCAGAAAATGCTCCTTTTTAAACATATAAACAATATATGAAATAAAAGAACAGACCCTCTGCTTTCAAACAAAAAAATCCGTTTCATCCTACCTTCATGTGTTCTGTTTTTATCACCTCTCAAATATATGTAGGTTTCATCAAAAACACCAAATTTTGAGCAAAAAGCTGAGATAATTCCATTTTTGTGAAGGACTTTTGATAGAGATCAGATGCAGAGCGATCTTTAAAACATACACGGACATGCAGCTGTTTGCCCTATGGCAATACTTCCGGTTTTTATAAGTTGCGGAAGAGCGCCACCTGGTGGATAATAGCGTTATTGCAGATTGACGAGATAACTCGTCAATGGCAGGGAAAGAGTTAAGGCAACATGAACACTTACTTTATAAGTAAGTTGAACCAAGAAATCTTTTTACAGTGTTTTTTAATATTTTACTATGTTCTTACCTCAACTTAGACAAATTAATACATACCTATCTTTTTTCAATGCGTGCACTTTAAATCTTTGTACAGCAAAGTTAGCATTTGTTAGCATTTAGCCTAGCCCCATTCATTCCTATGGCTCCGAACAGGGATGAATTTATAAGCCACCAAACACTTGTTTTCCCTATTTAAAGACACGAGTAGTTACACGAGTAAGCACGGTGGCACAAAATAAAACTTTTGTTTGGAGCCATATGAATGAATGTGGCTAGGCTAAATGCTAACACATTCAAGAAGCGCTGTACAAAGATTAAAAGTGCAGGCATTGAAAAAACATAGGTATGTATTAATTCATCTAAGTTGAGGTAAGAACATAGTAAAATATTGAAAAACGGTGGTGTTTTCCTTTAAATAAATGTCGTTTGACAGTGTATAACCCTAGTCAAAACTCTCAAATGATCTTCCAAAACCTAGAATAACTGTTCACATCCACTGTTATTTCAGTTGCACAGCCTAATGCTCTAAATTTCTGTACCTTAAGTCCAGAAGTGGATCGTACAAGAAAAGCAACGACTTGCAGTCCAAAGGGAGAAGGGAACACTGGAGTCAGGGGTTCAGACAGATCTCAGTCTTCTTGCTCTGGTCACTGGTTCGTCGGATGTTGAGGAAAGCAGAGCTGAAACAGTATCACCATTATTTTTGATGGGTGAAAGGAAAAGGGTGGTGCAGGAGGAACTACTGAAACACCACACTTTGCGCAGAGCTGAGAACCGGGTGCGACGCAAAAGGTTACATTATCAGCTGGAGAAGATTGCAAGAAAGCGCCATCTACTGGAGGCAAAGCGAGAACTGCAGAGACTAGAAAATGAACTTCTTAAAGGGGGAGATGAAGCATTATCTCCAGAACTGGGGTACCCCTTTAGATCCAGGGGACGCCCAATGACTTTGCGAAGACATTCCTTCTCTGCTGACCTGCTGTCCAGGCTGTACCCTCAGCATAATCCAATTTTCAGGTAGAGATCTTTTGGTTCACTGAATCACATTTAACATTTCAATATTTGGGGCAGCACACTGGCTCAGTGGGTAGCACTGTTGCCTCACAATAAGAAGTCCCGGCTAGGTCAGGTGGCCTTTCTTTGTGGAGTATGCATGTTCTCCCTGTGTCAGCGTTTACTCCGGTTTTCTCCCAAAGGCCAAAAACATGCATGTTAGGTGAATTGAAGATGCCAAATTGCCCCTTCCCCAACGTGTGTATGGATCAACTTGGGTGGATTAAGTGGTGTATGGATTTAACCAGTTCTAGCCATAAATATAAACGTAGATGCTGGAATGGCGTTAAGAATAAACAAACATTTAAGTATTTAAATTTACCTGGTCTGATAATGCTGGAGTACATTTTACTGAACATGGAGTTAATCATGTGAAGATTATAATTCATTTTAATGTAACTAAATACATTTTTAAAGTAAATCTACCTGTCAGGTAACTGATCAATATCATGAACAGTGAGTTAATATTATGATTACTGTTTAATGAGACAGAGGCTAATTACAGTTTTTCCCCCCAATACAGCCAGTTTCTTAAAAGAAATACATCATCAGCATCTCTCTCTGGTTTTACTTGCACCACTAAATCAGTCTTTGATGAATGTCTTCAAGATCAAAAGATTAGAAGGCGTTCAAACACGATGCCCTCAAGATACCAAAGATCCTCAAGTTGGCAAAGTTCTTCAGAAAGCCTCAAAAGTTCCCTCAAAGAAGCGAGATCAGCTGAAATGACTGAAACCAAAGCTGCTTTATCAAGGTTGTTAGTCAAGAAAAATGCAAGTGACCAAGACAAGCTTTGTCTGGATCCAACCTCGAAAGCCACTAGAAAAGTATTACCAATAATAAAGCAATTAACCGCACAAAAAGGTTTAGTCAAGGGAACAAAGAGTTTATCTCAAGATCGGAGTAAAGGTTTGGAGACCATTCGCAAAGTTTTTTCACGCTCTGTTGGCCCTGGTATCAAGACTGCCTTGGCGAAGGTTTTCCGCAAGCCGCCATCAGGGTCACATGGAAGCAGAAGTGTGAAATCTTTGAACAAGACAATCGGTCAGTCAGACAAAACCAAAACTGCAAAAGGGGAAAAATGCTCTATCAAATCGACAAAGTCCTATGAATGCTTGGAGCAGCTTAGTTCACTAAAATATCTGCAACAGAGGCACTGGCATAGCACAGAAACTCTGACAAATACCACCAACAAATTGGTCGAAGTACGAAAAGAACCAGTTGGGTGGGTTGGCGAGGATGATCGCAATGGATCTTCAGACTGTGATAGTATTTATTCATTGGATTCTCTCTCCTCGGCTTATGCTACAGCTCTGGCTAAGCAGCTTAAGCAGGAGGAATGTGATTTCAGTGAAGCTGAAAGTGACAACAGTCAGATGTCTCAGGACTCTCTTGTAATGGAGAGCAGTGCGAAGGATTTTACTGCCAGACCAGCCCACATACTTAATAAAGTTTCCAGCCCCTTGACCTTTGGTAAACCACCACCATTGTGCAGCTCTCAACCAACCACTAATAAAGAAGAGATGGAAATATCCAAAGAAGTACCTGCTGAGGCTTTCTGGAGCTCAAAGTTTAAAATGGAAAGTGACAAAGGCATGGCTAGGGAAATTTCAACACTAGTGTCTGAATGTAGACCTTGCAGCGGTGCTAGTATAAAAGAACCAGATGTGCTCGCTTTTACTGACGCTTGGTCATCCACTGATGCAGTAGACAGCCCCAGAATTATAAGCACTTCAGGACACTCATCCAAACAGGACTTATACACACCTAGAGAGAACAGTTTCCAAAGCCTTACTAGTCTGGAGCTCTCAGACAACATGAACATCTCAGAAGACCAGAGCTCACCTCGCTCCGACTCCACTCAGGGGAACAATGCCACTCTTGAGGAACAGAGCAACACGTCCTTTGAGAATACCTTAATATTAAATAGTAATGAAAGCGATCTTAGTTTTATAACAGTGCAGAAGAGTGTTAAGATGTTGAAGGATATTAAAGAGCCAACTACCAATGCAGATACAAGTTCAGATGATGTAGCACACACAAATAAACCAACCAATAACTTTAAGCTGTTGGAATACACAGCGACTGAAGAACTGATGATTCACTCTTTTTCCAAAGATGGTGACATCTCAACAGGTATGGATACTTTACAGGGCTTTCAAGATAAATCTAGTAGGAAAGATCAACCAATTAGAGGAGACAACCAATCTGGTTACCAAGCATACCCAGGACATTCTTCTCTGAAGTCAGACAATTTAAGGTCAGGTCAGCTTTTATTATGCCATGGATCAGTAGATACAGAAGTCAAAAACTCTGAAGCATGGCAAGGATTACTAAATGTATCTCATATCGGGATGGAACATCACTCTAACAATAAAGGAGATGTTCAATTGAACAAAAGCAATGGGAAAACGTTTGAGGAATGTCATGAAGACTACGATTGTGTCTACTCTAAACAGTGCACTAAAATTGCTACCAAAGATAATGCATTGACAATCGAACAATCAAAGAAGCATGATGAAAATGTTACTAGCTTTGATAATGAACACTGTGTTGTGCGGTTGTTGAGTGATCCAGTCACAATAGGTCAAATGAACAAAGAAGTCCTTATTAGACACATCAACCCACCAAAGAAATGTGATGGAGATGTTTCAGATTATAAATTATCACTATTAACTACTGATGAGGAACAGTCTGCTTGTTCAGATGTCAACAGTTCTGATTGTTCAACCATCAATAGCGAATTATTAACAAAGCTGACAACTTTTGAAGATTTGAACATAGCAAACAAGATGGAAAACTCAAATGAAGAGCAGGAAATGAAGGAGATAAAATGTGCCAGTGATGCTCACAAAGCTGTAACCAATAGAGATCATAGCAATATTTCTAGAAATGATAGCAGTGAATGTGATGGTGAATTGACCACTACAAATTCAGAGTTTGAAAACATTTATGTAAACTGTAAGGAGGAGGACAAAAAGGGTGCCATTCAGATTATGGAAAGGAAGATGTTTAATAACAGATATTTCCAGATGAGTGACTCTGCCATTAATGATAAAATATCAGAGGTGGTAAAGCAACATTTTACAATGTCTCTAAGAGAAGATTCTGGAGAAGATCTCAAGTCAGACACAACCAAAGAAAACATTTCTTCAGCTCAGCTGGAACACCTGAAGTCAAAGAAAAGCACACGTGGATTTGAATACAAGGACAATCATGGTCTACTTGTTGAGGGTAATGGCTTACAGGCCAAATCATCTATGGCTAAATCAGAGTTGCTTACAGATAACACTACAGAGCATTTGGGAAACTATAATACACAAACAAAATCAAGACAATCTACAACTATAGTAAATGAGACACAGCTGAGCTTTATAGAAAGATCATCTACAAACAAAGGACATGAACAAGTAGGAATCAGTGATAACATGACTTCAGTGGAATATTGTGCCATCGAAGCACAGGGACCAGATGGACAAAATGGGAATAAATCAGTGGTTTCACATGACAGTAAATTAAGAGACAGTACTAAACGTCTGGATGCTCCAAAAACTGTTCAAAAGAAAGATTTCACCACCATAGCGAATATGGAGCATGGCAAAGTTACTGTAATAAACCCAATGATTTCCTGTATGTTTGCACAAGAAAGTCCATCTCTTGAACAAACAAATATGTTGGATCAAATCAGGAAGATTGACCAGCAGAATGCCCAAATGGTCAACAATACAACAAAAAGTTTGTTGGACCTTACAAAAACACAAGAGAACACATTTGACTCTAAACTACTTCGACATTTAAAACTTTTCAGTGAAACTTTGTGTTCACCAAATACTCTGTCCAGTGAAAGCAATATTCCTCAGGTCTCACTACCTTTTGAAGCAACTGGGAATCATATTGGTGTGCAGTTTGAAGGAAAAGATATAAATGTGGCTAATACATTGGTGGAGAGTGCCGGTGCAATGTTACCTAATACTAATTCAGAGGGCCAAATTAAAAAGGGAAATATAAATTCAATTTCATCTGACTCAGTTATGGATCAGTCACATGACAATCACCATGTTTCTTTAAGCAAGCTAGCGTTTTATGAATTTGGTCCAGGAATCCTTGGAAAGGATCGCAGGTCTGCAAGCCCAGATAAAATGGGTGCTCAACATCCCTTAGGAAACTCTACCATTTCTATTGGGATTTGTGGGGATGAGAATAAAGAAAAATCTGTGGATCAAATATATCACAGTCACAGCTCTGATGATATAAGAAAAGGTCAGATTCTTTTAGATTTCAATCAGGCACCGCAACTTCGCAGTACCTCACAGTCAAAGATGGACAGTGTGCTCAAAACTTGTATTAGTAAAAATACTCCACAGGATTTTCCACAATCAGAAAATCAGTTGCAAATGATGACTAAATCTCAAGATAACAATGACTGCATGAAGGGAGAACAGAACTGTTTTAACCAATATGTGAAAAATGATGAGCCATCTGCTCTTCAAAAGCCCCACTCAACTGAGCCTGATAAAGATATGGTCAAGCCCTCAATAACTGAGGTATATCGCAATGCAAAACAGACTACTGCCAATCAAAACCAGAAGGGACATTACAATTATACATTTAAATCTAAAAAAGAAGAACATTTCACAACAGTGGATGCTTCAAAACATGTTGATAACAAGAGTCATAATGATGAGAAAAGAGAAAAGCAAAAGCGATATAGGAAGAAGGCCCACTTTAAGGCACCGTCAAGTTCATCCACTGATTCTACACATGATTTATCCTTAGATGAAGGTGACGCATCTAAAATGCATGTGCATGTTAAGGGCCACCATCCTAAATGTGCTTTACAGACCCCTAGCAGGCAAAATCCTGTTGTTCATAATAGACTCAGAAATCCACAAAAAAGCACATCTTTATCTTCAGCAACTAGTCTAAGATCATTACAAACACTACCAGGACTGAGACACACCCAGCAGCTTGAGAATGAGACTACTACAGGTAAGGGGGTGCATGGCTCCACTGAAAAAATGCAAAAAGGTGATGATGAAGACATTTATTTAAGGAGGAATCCTTCTACCAAAGACCAACAACTTCAGGATGCAGATTTGCAGGCAAACGATTCTGCAATGCATTTTGTCTCAAGTGATATTAACCCTTTTATTCATACAAGAACTGCTATGGGGTTGGACAGAGCAGTCCACAAAAACCAGGCCTTTGGCAGTGCTGCCAATATATCTTCCAAAAATTCACCCCTCAATTGTCCTAACAAAAATATTACAAGGTGCTGTAGCGTAGACAATGGATTAAATATTCAGAACTCCCCTTTTAGTTCCCATTTGAGCACTTATGCGAATCAAAAAGGACTCCCTAGCACACTGAGTAGTAATGAAGGTTCTAGAGATCAAATTTCTTCTGGGCCTTTACTGATGACACCACCTTATTGTTCTAATGGCTCAAATAAGAAGACCATAACAGCTTTAAAATGTGACTCTAAAGAGGAATTATGCCATAGCTCAGGTCAAGTTGACGAAATAGTTCTGGTCTGTTCTTCCAAGTATGATTCGCAGAAAAATGGGCATACCAGTCCAGGCAAGTGTGATCACGGTGTACAAACTATTGAGGTTGATAAAAACCTTAAAAGAAGGCATTGTCACATAAGAAGCAGCACTCAGACACCAGTATCTAAACCAGGAATTGGAGCTCCAAACACATGGACAAGTCTTCAGAACATGTCCGAACATCTCTCCGATTTGATATATGACACCTCTGATCTTCTGGGCAACATACAATGTATGCGAACAGGAGAAAGACTACCAAAAAATGAGAGTCCTAAAAATTGTTTCAAATTTTCAACTGTGAATTCTGGCAACAAATACAAGAGAGATTGTTCTACACAGACTTCAGTGGACATTGGGATCCAGACAGAGACAGCACAGGCATCAAAGAATGCTATGGCCCATGAGGTCAATGTTATTGTTAAAGTAATTGGGTCAGAAACTTGTAATGTATCTAAGCTGGATGGTAACACCAAGATCTTCAGGGATAGATGTGTAAACGAATCAGACTTTGAAAGAATTAAAAGCCTCCCTGATTTGCGGCTGAAAACCTCAAAGGCAGCTGGCAGTCAGAATTCTGTAGGGTCTCCACCAAAGGTTGTTTCATTAGAGACAGTTGCCCCAGATCAGACTTTAACTAGTTTGGAAGGACTGGGAGATAACTTGGAAGATAGTTCGTTAGTCGATAAGCAATCTTCATCCATTTATCCTGGAGGAATACAGTCTTCATCAACAAAGGGAGAGAAGAATCCGACTTGTCAGAAAAGTGTAGACCTAAGGAATAGCTGTAATAAAAAAGCTTTGTTGATGGATCGTGCATCCTCACCTATCCTTACTGTAAAGGCTGCAAGATACGCCCAACAATGTCCAAATAACCAGCGATCAACAAACCGTGAGACAACTGAAAAACAAAATACCACAGCTAACCAATACACCAATGTAAAAAGCGTGTCTCCCCAAAACATATATATGCTTAATGAAAGAAAGAGATGCTCTCATGCTTCACCATCAGAACCTCAAAGAAAATGCCTCTCCCCACCAAGTAGTACTGTTGATTTGCAATCTGCATCATTCTCAGTTGGTCCTCAGTCCAAACATAAAATCCCAGGCAGACTTCATTTGTCCTCTTGTAACAATCGACTGACTTATGGTAGTAGTATTCTAGAGCAAGATCACAAATCACCCGAGTATACGCTCAAGAATTGGGATCATTTAAATCAAAATACCCCACAACACCAGGAAGATGATGTGATGTCCATAGTGCCAAGTGAGTGCAACACAGATGTCCTGCTTAGCATCAATCCTCTGAGAGAGACCAGCCTAACTGTGGAACATCAGTGTATTCCTGATGATCTTCCTATGCACAACAAATTTACTAACTGGTCTGGCATTAACCAGCAGCCATCATCAACGCATAATAAAATAAACAGATTACCTGGACAACACTTAAGCCCAAATTACCTGCGAGCAATGGAGTCAGAACGACCAGAGCCTTTGGAGGAGACTGATAGAAAGACAAGAGAAATTGTGAAGTTGAGAAAAGAGCGTGAGCAGGTTTTAGCATCTGTTCATCTGGATATGAGCCCTCATAAGCTGACGGTTGAACTCACGGAGGCCAAGTTACACTACGGGCAAGGGGAAACAGACACTCTTCTTAAAATCCTCAAGTGTGGATCCAAAGAAGAACCTCCGGCCTTTACCAAACAGGAGCTCATTGACAGGTGCAATATGCATATTTTATTACATTTTACTTTATTCAGCACTTTTTACTGAATGAAATTGAATTGTATCATTAGGCACAAGAAAAGCATTGAAAGCCTAAGAAAAGAAAGAGATGTCCGTCTCCAGATGTGCCGTCGAGCTCGAAGCCTGAGTCCTGGTAACAACCGGATCTCTCCAAGTCATGAGAGGGAACATTCTCAGAGAATTTCCGACCTGCCAAGCAGACGAAGGGAATATCTCCAGCAGCTCCGCCAAGAAATAGTTGAAACCAGCAGGTGATTTAAAAAATACACAAAAAGTATATCATAGTTTGACTTAAATTTTACATACTAAACCAAGTGTTCTCCCTCAGAGTTCCCGATCCACCAAGACGAGAGGGTCAGTGTCCATCTGATATTGAGCTTCTACTGCGTGACTACAGCAGAGCCCGTGAGGAAGCAAGAGCAGAGATTGCTCGTGCACGTCACAGACTCCGCGAGAGGACAGAGCAGGAAAAGAGACGAATTCAGCAGCAAGCTCTTGCACAGGCAGTGAAGGTCAGTGCCATAGAGAAAACGTCATTATGATTTTTATTTTTATGCTTAAAGAGTTGCTGTCTTTAGTTTGTTTTAAAGTAGTTTAAAGGGCACCTATGGTCTGATTCACGATTTTACATTTCCTTTGGTGTGTAAGTTTGTATTAGTACATGTTAACGATTTGCAAAAGGTACAAACCCCAAAGTAAACGTCTTCAATGTATATATTTTTTCTTGGACTACGACAAACACACGGACTGTAGGCAACAGTTTACTTCCTGGGATTGGTGATGTAGACAAGACGGTCATTATCATAATTCCTCCCGCTTCAGCCTGTAAGTTAACTTCTGTTAGCATTGCATTATGCGCAAATCTTTCAAACATGGTAAGGAGCATTACATTTCTGGCTGACATCAGAGGTATTCAGGCCAATCACAACGTACAGATTAGCTGGCCAATCAGGGACACAGCGCTTTTCAAATCGACGAGTTTTGTACAAATCTGTGCGTTTCAGGAAGAGAGTAAAATCTGTAGCTACATGGAAAATAAGGTGTTTTTTGACCCATAAACCACGTGAACACATTGTATTATACCAAATACACAAAATAAAGTTTTTAGCAATGAAATAGGTGCCCTTTAATTTATTCGGTGACATTGGAGTAAAAAAAATCTAAAGTTTAGTTTCATGTGTTCACGTGAAACTTTCATGTGCTCACACGAAACCTTCATGTGCAGAATTTTTTTTAAGTTTAGTTTTGCATGCTCACGTGAAACTTTTACGCGCGCATGTGAAAGCGAAAGTTTCACGTGTGCACGCAATTTTTTCACGTGGGCACTCAATAGTTTCACGTGCACACGCGATGGTTTCACGTGCACATGTAAAAGTTTCACGTGAGCACGCGATAGTTTCACGTGAGCACGCGATAGTTTTACTTTATTATTGCTCCATGTCCCCTTAGATGCTTCGTACCAAAATGAAACTTCTGGGCCAAAACGAAATATTTTGGATGCACTTGGCTGAAAACGAAAAGTTATTTTAAGATAGTTTTTGTATAACTGTATTGTAAACTTTGTAATTGTGATCTCCGACACTAGAGACACATTAAAGTGCGATCACAGACAGTGGCGCATCATGCCAAACTTTGTATTTTTCGGTTTATGTTTTTGGCTGTTTTTCTACTGTTCCGAAACGATTATGGCGTTTTGGCAGAACGTTTTTGGCGGCCGAAATTCCGTTGTGTCTCTAATTCTTCTTTTCTTATTGTAGGATGACCTGCGTTTTCGCACTCGCATTAGTAACAGTACATTATGCACTGGATCAAACCTAAGTCTTTCCTCTGGGCCCACTTCAGGCTACAACAGTAGCAATGCTGCTACACTGAAAGACAATACATCACCAACAATTCAGGTAAGGTGGGAACCAAAAAGTCTTTGCATGGTATTACTATAAATTTATTTTTTGTAATTCTCTTTATCTCTTCATCCCTAAGATAAACGGAGTCCCAGAATTTAAAGTGAGGACTCGACCACCGGTGATCCCTTTACAAACTTCAAAAGCACAGCGTAGATGGTTGTCAGTCCAGGGTGAGCAATAACACTTTAAAACTAAAAAGGACGATGCTTGAAATCTACTTTGTTCATCTAATCTCCTTTTGTCTCTAGATGTTAGCCAGGAGACATTTGTCACTGAATACGAGTCCTCCTCCACCCCGTCATCTCCTCCCTGTGCTCGACAGCGCACCCTCTCTTTTGGCTCTCCCTCATCTATATCAGCTTCATATCAGGATATTGCAGACTGCACTCTTGCCAGTGCTATTTCTGAAGTATGTTATTGTGACGTTCAATTCAAAATATGCAAGCACATTACTTTATAGACTTTAGGACTTTTATTAGATTTTTGTCTGATTTTGTCAGATATATTTGGCTTCCGGTGGTGATGTGAGGAATCTGCTAGCAGGGAAGGCAACCAGTCAATGGAGGTAAAATAAAACTTATGTATATGCATTCGGTGGGGATGTTTAAAGGTCCCGTTCTTTCTGTGTTTTTAAAGCTTTGATTGTGTTTACAGTGCGCAATATAACAAGTGTTCATGTTTCACGTAGAGGGCTGTAGTCCAAACCGGCCATTCACTGTAGTCTTTGAAAGGGGAATTCTGTTAAAGAAAATATATCGCCTGGCAGTGAACTTTGAGCTTTATCATTTTGCAGGTTTTATTTATGCTCTAACAGCAACATTTTTTGAGCATAAATAAACTTGACTAAACTTAAAAATTGGGATCAGGAAGAACGTGACCTTTAAAAACCTTTTACAAAGACATCTTCCATTATGTATCAATCTTGAACAGGCATCAGGGTGTGGAAAGAGGTGTTCAGATCTTTCATAAGGCCACGGCTAAGACCACAGCTCATGGGTTTCTCGGAGCGATGGAGCTGGAGAGACCTCTGGACAGTCTGTGGTATATTGTTCGAGACCACTCAAAGACTCATTTATACCACGAGTCTGTTAGATCTGCCTGGACACAACCACTGGATGAATGCAACCAACTAGGTAAGACACAGAAGTGATGTTTCTAACCTCGCCATCAACTATAAAAAACATGTAGACCCTCAAATGCTGTGAAATGCAAGGGCGGCGCTAGGGTTTCTGGGCCAACTGGCTAATTTGTACTCAGGCCCCATGGCAATATGTTTGAATATTTTAATAAAATACAGTACTGTGAAAGTCTAAGGCATTGTTATTTTAGCAAAGTTGCAATGACCATCCATATTAATGGTTTCTTTATTATGGCCAGCAGCCATATCACCCTGTAGCCCAAGACAGCTTGCCCACTGAAGCTAAGCAGAGCTGAGCCTGGTCAGTACTTGGATGGGAGACCACCTGGGAAAAACCAGGTTGCTGCTGGTAGAGGTGTTAGTGAGACCAGCAGGGGGTGCTCACCCTGTGGTCTGTGTGGGTCCTAACACCCCAGTATAGTGACGGGGACACTATACTGTCAAAAAAGCACCGTCCTTCGGATGAGACGTTAAACCGAGGTCCTGACTCTCTGTGGTCATTAAAAATCCCAGGATGTCCTTTGAAAAAGAGTAGGGGTGTGCCCCGGCATCCTGGCCAAACTTGCCCATTGGCCTACTAATCATCCCTCATACTAATTGGCTATATCAGTCTGTCTCCTCTCTACTAATAAGCTGGTGTGTGGTGGGTGTTCTGGCGCAATATGGCTGCCGTCGCATCATCCAGGTGGATGCTGCAAATTGGTGGTGGTTGAGGAGATTCCCCCATTCATATGTAAAGCGCTTTGAGTACTGAGAAAAGCGCTATATAAATGTAACGAATTATTATTATTATTATTAAATAACCTTAGTGTATGACATGTTAAAATAAATAAACTTTCCTTGCCTTCATTTAAGGGCATATATTATGCAAAATCCACTTTTACAAGGTGTTTAGACATAAATGTGTGTTTATGTACAGTGTGTGAACACAACCACCCTACAATTATAAAATTCCACGCGAGTTGAAAAATTTGAACTTTGGCGGAAAAACGCGCCACACTCAAACGCGGCTGGTGTCAACCATAGACTGTAAAAAAAGATGGACGTAGTGTCCGTGACATCACCCATTGGTTTCTGAAGATCTTTTTTGAAGCTTAAAGTAGGCTTTGCCTGCCGTCGCCATCTTGGCCGCGCGTCATCGCTCATCACTCGCGGATATCCGGAAATGGGTAAAGAGGCGGGATGTGGGTTAAGCTGAGGTGTCTGGTTGCTAAAACCACGCCCGCCTAGCTCGATTCTAGTGACCGCAGTGGCTGTTCACCCCTCACTCAAGTGGCCACGGCCTTAATTATGCAGAACTTTAAAGCTTAATATAATTTAAACGGAAGAGTTACAAAATAATTCACCCCCCTTACAGTTGTCATGAAAGGTAAACTTAGCTATACAGATCAAAAACTATTTTTGTACCAGGCTGTAAACATATTCTTTTCTACTGTAAAGTTGGCCATTTTAACATGGAGGTCTATGGGAATTGACTCCCTTTTGGAGACTGCCTCTAGCGGCCAGTAGATGAATTGCAGTTTAAGTCACTTCCGTATTGGCTTCATCAGAGAGATCGAAATGTTGCCCCTCTGTGCCAACCCACAGTAAGATTTATACTGTATAACATCTTGTAAAAATGGGCATAATATGTGCCCTTTAAAATGAGTTATTAAAAGTGACACGGAAATGATAAAAGTTATTTCAACAAAAATCATGTATTGTTTTAAAGATTATTTAATAGAAAGTGTGAAAATAACAATAACCTATCTTTATAACCTTTCAGGGATCACATTATCATATGTCTTTTTTTCCCTTTATGTAGTCTACCTGTTAACAGACACATCTAATTGCCAGCTTAAACAGCCACGGGATTTCTGCTGCCTAAGTACAGAATCGAAACAGGTATTTGCTTTATCCAAAAAAACACTGAATTTGCATTATCATGGAAAACGATAGCATGCAAAATGTATCATACCAATCTTGCAAATATTCACTTTATAAATACATGATCACATGATGAATTTGCCTCAGTACATTCACTACATTTGTAAGGGTAGGTGTTACGTTTAGGTTTTGGGTAAGATTAGTAAATGTAGAATAAGTTCATGCAGAATAAGAGCCAATATTCTAGTAATATGGATGCTAATAAGCTACATGTAAATAGTGAGAATTGGACCTAATGTGTTACCAAATACATTAGTAGCACTTGTGAAATCACTGCATTACCTTGATGAGTACTTTTTTTCTTAGGATGATATGTGGGTTTTGGCCATGCAGTCTATATTTGAGGAGACAATGCCACGCCCCAGTGTGGATACTGTTCGTGGAGAAATGCTCCCCAGCGCATGGATCTTTCAACCCAGTCAGCGTAATGGTCAAGAGGTAACCACAGTCATCTACATGCTTCAGGTAAGCTTGTATACTGTCAATGTGTATTAATTAGCAATAAGCATTTACGTGATAACTCGCCAGAAAAATATTTCTTACCTTTATGTGTATTTCCATATATAGGTTGACTTGGGAACTCCGTCCTTAGCTCCTAAAATGCTGAACACAGTGTCTAGGAAGCAGGCAGCTGTCATAGCGGATCTTAATGCTTTCCTTTCTTTATGATATGAATGATTTCATTACGAAATCAGGTCACACTTACAAGCACTTACATTTAAAACCATGAAGGTTTTGCTCAAATTTGCACCTCATTTTTTTGTCCTTGACTTGATTTTTTTGCATAGCACTGATGGTATGAATACCTGTATATTGTGTAACAATTTATTTGCCACTTTGTTTTAGTGATTTTTGTGTTATTAGGCGATTTTTGGGGGTTCCAGCCTGTGCCAAAGTATTATTTGATTTATCAGTCTTATAAACTTTACAACAAAGTCCCAAAGTTTTTTCTCTATTTATGTACATTTTATTTCCATACAGTATGTGTTACTTGATTACTCTTTGATATAGGCTACACTATGCAACAAAACAGCTCTGCTTATTGTGAGTAGGGATATTTATACCAAAACAGTCCACTATATTACAGCATTCCTTTAATTCATAGCATTGTTCACCCAAAAATAAAAATTCACATCATTTATTCCTCTTCACACATCCCAGGTGTATGACTAATCATAAACAGAGTTATTTAAAAAAATCATATATATGAGGGATGCATAATGATTAATCTCGATTAATCTATTGTAGAATAAAGGTTTTTGTTTACATCGTATATGTGTGTGAACTGTGAATAATTATGAATTATGAATTGATAAATATGCACACATGCATGAATAATTTTAAGGAAAAATATATATTTATATATTACCCGTAAGTATTTATATTTATATATAAAATAAATTATAAATAAATATACAAATTTAAACATTTCTTAAATATATACATGCATGTGTGTGTTTTTATTTATACATAATTATTATACACAGTTCACACACATATATGATGTAATTGAAAACATTTACTCTGCAATAGATTAATCGCGATTAATCGTTATGCATCCTTAATATATATGCAGAATCTCCTAGTCTTTGTAATCCCACTGGATCGTCCCAATTTTTTTCAAGTTCCAATATGAACACACATCCATTAAAAAGTAATCCACCTGACTTTAGTGAGTTTTTCAATGTCCTCTGCAGTGAAACAATGAGTTTGTTGTAATATTTAAAAATCGGTTTCCTTGTAACGGTTATTCAAGAATACCTGCGAGTCAAGTTTAAGCCTAACATGAGAATAGACTAATATGAAGCGCAGAGGACAGAGTATTACCTCACCTCATATGCACTTTGGATGGCGTGAAGGTGAATAAATTATGAGAATTTTCAATTTAGGGTGAACCACTACTTTAAGCTACTTTCAGAAATAACTACACTATAAAACTTGAACTTGACACTAGCTATAGAGTCTTTGTCTGTTTCTAATTTTAGCAGTACAGTGCTTATATGACAGCACATGTCCAATTCATTGTGTGAAGTGTTGGTTAGTAGCATTATTAGCTAATTTTCAGGTTTTTGTGCATTTTTTTATTACTTACCAAAAGTCTATATTTCATAAGCTGGGACCATTTGACTGCAATTTTGTTGACAATGATACTTTCAGTATTTTATATTGTTTGGAAAAACTATGGATGCAAAATGTTGTAATTTGTATGTTTAATGTAAATGCTAACAAAAGTTCATAATTGTATGTATTTAAATTGAATTTTATTTTTCCAAATAAGTCATACAGTTTATAGACGTGTATGTGGATTTGCATTGAAGCCAAGTAAACAAAGGGAGACTTTGCAAGCACTGTAAAACGCCACCATAACCTTGTGGTTTTATTTGTACTTTATGAAACTGAACTGAAGGAAAAATGAAGTCTACAGAACAATGAAGGAACTATATTTTTAACTATAATCAGATTTTGTGTTTAATATACTGTTATGTCACCTTTATATAATGGCAGATATAAATGTAAATAATTTATCATTTGATATTTTGCGTTGACAATTTTGTTATTCTGTTTTTAATTTATGTACCAGAACATATTTTTATTAAACACGTTTGACCTTTTCATACAAGTGGCTCTTTGTCAGTTATTATTATAGTGAGTGACATTTCACTAAAGACTTTTTTAAGATGTAAAATTAATCTTTGCTGTTCCAAGAGTATGTATGTGAAGTTTTAGCTCAAAATACCATATAGATAATTTATTATAACATGTTAAAATTGGCACTTTATTGGTGTGAGCATAAATGTGCTTTTTTGGGGTGTGTCCTTTAAAATGCAAATGAGCTGATCTCTGCACTAAATGGCAGTGCTGTGGTTGGATAGTGCAGATTAAGGGGTGGTATTATCACCTTCTGACATCACAAGGGGAGCCAGATTTCAATGACCTAGTTTTTCACATGCTTGCAGAAAATGGCTTACCAAAACTAAGTTACTGACTTGATCTTTGTCATATTTTTTAGGTTGACAGAAGCACCAGACACCGAATTATAGCACTTAAACATCGAAAAAGTCAGATTTTCATGTTATGTCCCCATTAATGTTGTAAAAATGTCAACCAAAGACAAAAGACCAGTTTGAGCCAATCTGCATTTGATTTCTTAGAAGCAAAGAAAGACATTGGTGATCAAACAACATGAGGGTGAGTAAATGATGACACACACTGTAAAAAAATTCCGTAGAAATTACAATGTTACTGCAGCTGGGTTGACGGTAATTTACCGTAGATTTACATTTATGTTATTTACTGGCAAGAGTTTGTTCAAAGTTAAATAAATTTTAAATATTAACAAGTCTTTTTGATACAGCACTGACCTGATCGGGCAAGTAACAGTTTCCTGTTTCCCGTTTCCATGGGCATAGATCATGCTGGGGACACGGGGGACATGTCCCCCGCACTTTTCAACTTGTCGCCACCATTCCCGCCCATTTATTTTTTATTTGACTAAAGTAAAATTTTACCAAATCACGATTGAGTGAAGTATTTCATTCACGCACATCTGTTTGAGCTTCAAAAGACTGAAACATTTGCGTGTGTGTGAAGGAAACAGGATCACATTATGCTGTCAGTCACTCTCTTCTGTTCTGAGTGAACCTGCATTTTTTATTGTAACCTTCAGAGCAACAGATCAAGTGATGGGCTTTATTCTGTCTCAAACTCGCACTACAACGGCCAGAAAGACCACATCAACAAATGTGAATAACTCAGGTCAAAGTATTCGCTAAAATATCCTTCTTGAAGAGGTTTTGCTCATAAATAAATGTAAAATGGCATGTGAATAAAACATAAAGTTGCGATTGTTGTACTGTGGTGTTACACAAACAGCTGCAGATTTGAGATTTAAGCTTCAGCTTATGTGTTCGGAGCAGCTGCTGTTACACAAAATGGAGAGACGGTGGCACTAAAGCTTGAAAATTGACAGCAGTTGGCTGATTCTCACAAAAACTTGGTTTTAAAAATGTCAAGCATGAAAATGTAAAAATTGATTAAATTTACTTTTTTTCCCACCAGACATTGAAAAACAGAGTAAATGGGAACATTAATTTAAAAACGTTTACTTATCATTTAACACTTTTTGTAACATAATTTAAAAAATTTGTCCTAAAAAATCTCATTACCGCAACAGTCAGAAAACATCAACACTAACATATTTTCAAAATGTCATGACAAACCTGAAAGAACATAATTTGGAGATTCTGCACATGCATTTAAAATCAAAATATTATGCTTCTATTAATTAAATTAACATTTAATAAGCATCTGTTGCGGTAATGATAATCAAAATGTCGTGTAAGCATTTTGACAAGACAATATTTCAATTATTAACTGTAAAAAAATGATCTTACCTGGTAGCCATCTTGAAGTAACTGGTCCATGTGCTTGGTCACTCAAAATCAAACTTTATTAAAATTCTGTATGTGTGCTTAAACTGTTCTCAAAAAGTGTTGCGGAGGATGAGAACATCAGGCATGGACACATCATTTTCCTAATTTTTCTTCATTATTATTATACATGAATATTCAGTAAATATTTTTTCTGTCATCTAAAGTAGTCTAGCAAAACATCCATTTATTTTTTTTCTTAATATTTTTGTGTTAATTTGATTAAATTACAACATAACGCATGTTCAAACACAGCCGGACACATTGCGGTAATGAGAATTTCAGCAGAAAATGAGATAAAATTTACAATTGTAAATTCTTATGTTGAAATCACACATTGTCAACCTAGAAAATGTGAAAAAGATCAAGCCAGTAACTTAGTTTTAGTAAACCATTATCTACAAGCATGTGAAAAAGTAAGTCATTGAAATTTGGCTCCCCTTGTGATGTCAGAAGGGGATAATACCGCCCCTTAATCTGCATAATCCAACCACAGCGCTGTCATTTAGTTTAGAGATCAGCTCATTTGCATTTAAAGGACACACCCAAAAATGGCAAATTTTTGCTCACACCTACAAAGTGGCAATTTTAACATGCTATAATAAATTATCTATATGCTATTTTGAGCTAGAACTTCACATTCGTACTCTGGGGACACCTAAGATTTATTTTACATCTTATAAAAGTCTTGTGAATTGTCCCCTTTAAATTATATTTTCTTCTTAATATCTTAAAGAGAGAGTCAAGAGACGTTCAGTATACAAAGTGCTTGTTTATGTTTCCTTCAGTTCAAAACAATAAACTTAGCAATGAAATGCCACACAGATAAAGGTGTACAATCTGATTTATAACTTTATAAAAAGAGCAGCATATACACAGAGTTTCTTTGAAGTCAATGTCTGTGGTTGAAAAGCAATAACTCAATATAACTTTAATAGTCGTACAGTTCAAAGTGCTAATAACACTGCAGTCAGGACGTTTACGATCATGATGTTTATTTGATGTTATTTTATATGATACAATTTGAAGAGTCATACAGCATGAAAAGATTTGATTCCTTGTGTGCTTATCTTTTGTGTTTTATCTTGTCTTTTGTTTGCCTTTTTTCACTTCCTCGTGTTGATCAACTTTTACTGTATATAACTGTCCTCTTGTCTTTGTCATCTCTATTCTTGTCCAACATTTTTTTGTCCAGCGTCTCAATTTTGCTACCTGTTTGGACACCTTTGTCTTTTGTAAGTCTTGATAGTTTTCTTTTTATTTCTTTTGTTTTGTCTAATGCATCTTTCTCCATCTTTTTTTATCTCTTCCCACTGGCTTTGTGTGTCTCACATCAATATTTTCCTTTCTCAGTTTTTTTTAGGAGGAACTTAATTAAAGTTATTCATTTCTAGTAGTAAAGTAGTAGGAGAGTAATCAGTGCAGTAGTCGTTTGTTGACAACAATGCCACCTGCTGGCCGGTACAGGTACTGTCTAACAACAAGATAACGAGGCTTGCTGCTTTAAAGGGACAGTAAGTAGGGTTTTAAGTGTTTTATTAATCAAAATCTATGTCTTTATTCATAAATATGTCCTCGTTGGTGTCAAATGACCTCTGCCAGTGATCTGACTTTTCTTTGTAAGCTTAGAATTTCTATTTCTTCTCTTTACTTACATTGAACGGGTAAGTCCAAGGAGACTTCCATGTCGTTCCCCATACTGATAAACTATGGCTGCGTCCGAAAACTCTAAATTGCTGCCTTCTGAGGCAGCTTTCCAAGGCAGCAAGGCATCAAGGCATGTCCGAATTCAATGTTTGGTTTACTTCCTGTCTCCTGAGATACCTATGCGTGGACGTACATTAAGAATGTGATTGGTCGAGTCCGGTCGAGTTCGAAAAAATAAAATGGCGGCCAAGGACGCGACTGGACCACCAATTTAGTGTAAATAAAGGTATATTTTCACTTTTTACACCTTTTAATTGCATTTCTAGCGAGAAATTAGTATTGTAGTTTTCAAATATGTGATTAGTTATCACAAAGGCGCTCTCTGTTTAAATTTCAAACACGCTGCCTTAGAAGTGTGTCCGAAAGTCTTTCTCTGAGCTACCTTCATGCCTCCGAAGTCATTTCCTCATGAGGCAGCAAGGCAACGAGTCACTGCCTTGAGTTTTCGGACGCAGCATATATTAGCAGAGAGGGACAAAAAGCACTAGCCTACCAAAAACGCATTTCCACAACGCGTTTTCATTCAGAACATGTGAACTTGCTGAAACGGACAAGGAGATCAGTGATTACATAACGGCTACCGTAGTTGCAACATGCATTTGGAAAAGCGAGGCACTAGGAGCACTATTCGTTTGAATGCAAAATACTATTTCACCACTAGATGGGGGTAAATCCTACTTATTGTCCCTTTACAGTTGCGTTTAACAGAAATGTAGGTAAGGGGAAAAAAGCAGCATCAGCTTTGCGTTCATTTTGTTTAGGAAAAACAAATGAAAAGTCATAGTAATCAAATCTATTTAATTAGTAATGCTAAACGTTTAAAATTTTCAAAAAGATCAGTGACTTCTGATAATCGACGCCACCGATACCACCCTGCAACGTTATGGGAACATTATTTTATGGTTCCAAAAATAACCAAAAAATAACTCTTAAAGAACGTTCTGTATAAGTTATTTTTAAGTTATTTTAAAAATAGCCACCCTGTTATGGGAACGTTATTTTATGATTCCAAAAAATAACCATTAAAGAACGTTCTGTATGAGTTATTTTTAGGTTATTTTAAAAATAACCACCCTGCAACATTATGGGAACGTTATTTTATGGTTCCAAAAAATAACCATTAAAGAACGTTCTGTACAAGTTATTTTTAGGTTATTTTAAAAATAACCACCCTGCAACGTTATGGGAACGTTATTTTATGGTTCCAAAAATAACCATTAAAGAACGTTCTGTATGTTATTTTTAGGTAATTTTAAAAATAACCACCCTGCAACGTTATGGGAACGTTATTTTATGGTTCCAAAAATAACCAAAAAATAACCATTAAAGAACGTTCTGTATAAGTTATTTTTAGGTTATTTTAAAAATAACCACCCTGCAACGTTATGGGAACGCTATTTTATGGTTCCAAAAAATAACCATTGAAGAACGTTCTGTATAAGTTATTTTTAGGTTATTTTAAAAATAACCACCCTGCAACGTTATGGGAACGTTATTTTATGGTTCCAAAAATAACCCAAAAATAACCATTAAACAACGTTCTGTATATGTTATTTTTAGGTTAATTTAAAAATAACCACCCTGCAACGTTATGGGAACGTTATTTTATGGTTCCAAAAATAACCCAAAAATAACCATTAAAGAGTGTTCTGTATAAGTTATTTTTAGGTTATTTTAAAAATAACCACCCTGCAACATTATGGGAACGTTATTTTATGGTTCCAAAAATAACCATTAAAGAACGTTCTGTATAAGTTATTTTTAGGTTATTTTAAAAATAACCACCCTGCAACGTTATGGGAACGTTATTTTATGGTTGCAAAAATAAAACCTAACGTTCCCAGAACTTTATTATTTGGTTCCCAAAGAAATAACCAAAAGATAACCAAAAACTAACGTTAGGGTAACGTTCTGTGTTTGCTGGGACCCCACTGCTTATGCATGTCTGATATTTGATGATAAAGATATCACGTTAAATTGTTAATTTGTAAACTGGCATCATACTGAACACAAGTGGTCATTATTTGGTCATTAATTCCAAAAAAAATCACATGCAAAAAATTTATAAAATAATTATTTTGTAACTAATAACTGTCTAAACCAGGAAATTAAATGTTGCTTTCTTACGCAAAACATCGATTGAACTCCAATGTTTACTTACAGATAACAGAATTAAAAAGGCCTACAAATTAAGAAAAATATACGGTAAAAATTTTTTGTGTAATATAATTAATACCTCATGAAGAACTACAGATAACAGTTTTTTTTTTGCAAATCAACAACGTGCACGTGAATGTTAAAATACTTCATAAATAAAAGTAATCAAATCGTGTCAGAGTGTAAATATTTGTCCAGCAGTTTTATATTTATGGAGGACCCGTGACCTTGCAGTACTAGAGGCGGGCGGTATTAGGGTGGGGGTGCGCCATTTAAAGTCAGTGACTCTTGTCAAGAATGCGCGTCCCCTGCGGTCAGGCAGCGCTCCGCTCCCTATACTTTATTTTTAACACTTTGGGTGGGTCACACGGCGGCTGATGAGGATGAGCGTTGTGAGCGGCGACCCTCCGCTCAGTCCCTGCCCCTTCAGCAGATCTCCCCCACCCTGACCAAGACCTCAGCGCCTCTCATGGGATTATTTTTGCCGTTCAATTAACGGACTTTTTGTATAAAGACATCGAAAGTGAAGTGAAGGCTACTTCACATTTTTTTCGGATCGTTTTTGTATTTGTATAGGTAAGTATAATGCTATTATATTATAGCAAAGGCAGTATTGGCTTCAGGTTGTGATGTTCATGGCATTCGGTAATCAGTGTTTGCTCTTTTGGCAGTTGCTTTTGACATATTTTTGTTTTTGTGGAAAGCAAAATTGTATTTAGTAGGCTATCTTCTTGACAGGATTCATTATTGCTATAGTCTTTTACAGTGCTGTGTAAAGTGCAACCTGTTGAGCATTGAACACTATATAGTGTGAATGGCACTTGTGAAAGAGAAAAAGTCTGTGAAGAAACCTTAGGGAAATCTTGACAAATTCCCTACAAAATGTCTGTTTTGGTTTCGTAGAATAGAAGTTTTATAAGTCTGATCATCCTCTATATCTTGATTGGTGGCTGCTCTATCTGCACACATTCCTCTCCCTTGTTACTACAGTAAAAAACAGTTTTACTGTATCTGTAAAAGAAAAATAGCTCTGTTCGGTCACTGGGCATTTGATATAACAAAATTAGTTGAGCTGTTTCGACCTCACCTTATAAGGAGAACTGCCCATGGTGTTGAAACGAGTACCAAAAATTTTCATAATCTTCATTCCAAGAATAGTTTTGTATTATTATATTGATTATTCATTGTTTGCCTGACAGATAATACTTCACACTTTTAGCCTCTATCCAACTTTCTATCTCTGATTTAAACACAAGGCCCTCTCTGGTGCCAGCTGTTCCTGCATGGCACACAGTGGGTCATTAACTGTACCACACCTAACTCCGGCCTGTCGTACACTTGTGAGAAATACCCTGTTGGATCTGTTTCCTGGACCGTCGATAGCCACCCTCCCTGCTTTGGTTGCAGAATTTGAGCATGACCACACTGACATAATCATGGTGCTAGATATTCTTAGCTGTATTATACAATATATTGATGCACTGCAAAAAAAATGACTTTCTTACTTAATATTTCTAAAACACGACAAAAATATTAAAACATTCTTAAATTAAGATGCTTTTTCTTGATAAGCAAAATTACCTAAGAAAATGTGTCTAGTTTTTAGACAAAAATTATACAATTTAAGTAAATTTGTGCTTTAAACAAGCAAAAATATCTGCCAAGGGGGTGAGAAAAAAAATCTTGAAATAAGTTTTATTTTTTCTTAAACACTTAATTTAAGCTAAATGTTCTCACCCCATTTGCAGACATTTTTTGTTTGTTTCAAGCACAAATTCACTTAAATTGTATATTTTTTGTCTAAAAACTAGACTTATTTTCTTAGGTCATTTTGCTCATCAAGAAAATACATCTTGATTTAAGAATTTTTAGATATTTCTACTGAAAACAACACAAAATACTAAGTTAGAAAGTCATTTTTGCAGTGTGCAGTTTTGATACAGTAACTGCACTGCAAGAAAAAAAAATTCTTAATATTTTTGTCTGGTTTTCAGTAAAAATATCTAAAAATTCTTACATTAAGATGCTTTTGCTTGATGAGCAAAATGACCCAAGAAAATAAGTCTATTTTTTAGACCAAAAATATCACATTTAAGTAATTTTGTGCATTAAAAAAAAGTAAAAATCTGCCAATGAGGTAAGCAATTTTTCCTTGAATTTTTCTTGAATTTAGTGTTTAAGAAAAATGTTCAAGTTTTTTTTTTGCTTACCCCATTGGCAGATTTTTTTTTTGCTTGTTTATGCACAAAATCACTTAAATTTGATATTTTTGGTCTAAAACTAGACTTATTTTCTTGGGTTGTTTTGCTCATCAAGAAAAAGCATCTTAATTTAAGAATTTTTATACTATAATACTATAAACTTTTAAACTATAATATATTAAGAAATAGTTCATCGCAAAATGGGAAAAGGCCAGAATATTTACAAATGCATCTGAGATTTAATCCTTTAAAGTGCAGATTAATTAGGAATTTATTTGACTTTTTAAGATAGCAGATACTTGGTCCTGTATGTGCACACGAACATATTCAAAAGACAGAAGCACCACACGCAGAGAGAGTAAAAAAGTTGTGCCTCCGTTGATAAGGGCTTTTTCGCTGGTGGGTGGAGAATCGTTTTTTGATAACATCCCCTCTGCGTTGGGCTGATACAGAACGACAGAAAGAGAAAGAAAGAGAATAACCATCACCCTACCAGACACCTGTTAAACTACCACTTTCCATTGTCTCTCTCTTATCTCTCCTTAGACAGATGCAGTAGTCCTGCATAGCATAAAAGTTGATCTTCATAATGTTTATTTACAAAATAAAAGAAAGCTCCAGTGTAACAATGTACATATACAATAACACAGATGACCTGCTACAAATAGAAACATTACAAGAGCTCTAATTAATGGGGTGCAGTGCTTCTTAATGGCCCAGATATTTACTAGAGCAAAAGCTTTGGGTTGTTGGTGGCTGTTAATCTGAAACACTTCACTGCTGATGTATAGCATCTGAAAGTGTTTGCGTTCCTCCAAGTTTTTCAACTGCGTGGAAAAACTGATTACGCAAACGAACATCTGCGATCACGTAGCGTGTGACGAAATAGGAAAGTTTGTGAAGGGTGCTCTTCACATTTCTCGCTTTCAGAGGGGTTGCCCAGCCCCCCGTTGAGGCCGATAAGACTGCACATGCCTCACAAAGATAGAACTATCTCAGCAGCTAACCTTCACCCGCCATTCCACAGTAGCACGCGCAAAACACACCCTCATTAAGAGGGACAGTTAGAGAGCATGTGCTGAAAATGGCGGCCGTTTGCAATTCGAATGTGAGAGGGGAAATAAAGGTGCTTCATGATGCTATAGAACAGTGGTTCACAAGTGATTATTTTATAAAATACATTAATTTATCATAAATTATGTGTTATTAAACCTCTGAAATAAAGGCTACTAATCAACAGCACTACATTATGGGGACAGGGTTTAGATTAATCCAGGACTAGGCCTTAGTTATTTTAGGACATTTTTTAGTAGTAGTTTTTACAAACATACCGTACAAAAAACAATACTGATGTGCATTCTGAAACAAAACAATGGTACTGATATATGTAAAAATTAAGGCAACTCAATCATGCATTTTAGTCTGGGACTAGGACCAGCCCTGTCCGGGACACCGCCCCTTAATGTTTAATTTAATTCAAATGATAAGTTTGAGATTGTTTTATGTCATTAATTATTTTGGGGGGGAGGCACAAACGGGATAGACCCTACACAAAGGGGACGCATGCTAAAAAGTTTGAGAACCACTCCCATAGAAGTTTTGGCTGAGTGGATTAAGCTAAACCTTTAATATCTAAAGAATCTTTCTGTTTCAAGGATGGTTCTTCAGATTTTAACAAGGTGAGAAAAAGATGGTTCTTTGAAGAAACTTTGACTGAACCACATTTTTTTCTATGGCATTGCTGTGAAGAACCTTTTTAGCACTTTTATTTTTAAGAACGTAAGCTACAGTCTATACCTACAAAACAGGTATCTATTAAACATCTTAGCTCTTGCAGTCAGTCGGCAAAGTCTTGGATGTCATTATATTAGTAACCAAAAGTGGAATCTGCATTAAGTTTTAGTGGTAACACTTTACAATAAAGTTCTGTTTGTTAACAATTAAACCCTTTTTCAAACAGAGATTACAGAAAATACACAGATTTTTTTATCTTTAATTTTTGGTTCATTTTAGTTTATGACAAGATCATAAGGAGTGCGTGATGCGCTATTTTGTAAAAAAAAATAATTAATTCATTCAATTTTTAAGGTAAGTGGTTGCAATCTATTTTTTTAAGCTATATTTAAACAAAAGTTTTTTGTTTTGTTTTTCTAATTTTTTTTTGTTTAAATGTAGCTTAAAATAAATTTATTGCGACCACTTACCTTAAAAAAATTAAGTAAATTGAATTAATCATTTTTTTGTGAAATGATCTCAGCTTCAGCGTTAATAGTGACAAGTTCCCTGATCTCTGCTTTAGTCTAGTTTGCCAACATTTCTCCTCGTGAATGTTGATCAGCGTTTAAATCCCTACAGAATAAACAGAAAAAACTTCAGGAATGAAAACACATAGATAATCCATGTAAAGTTTCACAAATAAAATAAGAGAACAAAAAGGATAAATAAATATGATAAGAAAATAAATAAATAAATAAAAATTAAACAAGTTGACATAAGAAAACATTATGCATTGGTGAGTATTACAGAAAGTCATCATAATATTAAAAAAAATAATAATTCTTGTTAACAAATTTAAGAGATTTTAGAAATCAATTTCAATTTGGAAATGTGAAAAGTTAGGCTGTGATTTAGAGAATTTTTGTTTGTGAATTAAAATTTTTCCAAATAAAATAAAAAAATTAACAATGTACTTAATAAATAACTAACTAAATATTAGTTGTGCCTTCATAGTAATAAATTATTTCTTTTAACCGAAAGGATTTGGAAGAATCAAGGTGTTTACTTAAATGAAAATATAAATTTTTCCCAAAAAAATTGAGTTTTGTCACAATGAAAAATAAATGGGTCAGTGTCTCTTCTTCATCTCCACAAAATGAGCAAGAGTTGTCAACATCCATATATTTTGCCACAGTATCATTCACAGGATATATTTTATGTAAGATCCTAAAATAAATTTCTTATGGACTTATTGGGGATGCAGGGGAGACCGGGGCTGGTTGTCTCACGGGTTAGTTGTCACATTGCTACACACTACATGGCGCTGTGGTACAATTTTGATATCAATTTGTTAGCCTTTAATAGCTTACTCATTTGCACTTGTAATTTTGCTGAGCAGACACAAAACATTGAGGTTAGGAGACAATTTTTTATTTTTATGGGTCAGAGTAAATTTTTATGTTGGTGTTGTTTTTGTGTTGAGATCTTGTAGGATATTAGTCATTCAAAAACAAAACACTCATTAAAAAGCCAAAAGTATTAGCTTTATTTTGAGTCATATTTTAGCTATCAAGTTAAAGCCGTGTGGCAGCTAGCTTAGCATGTTTGTCAAGAAGTCAGTTGGGGATGGTTGTCACATAGCTTGTGGGGTTGGTTGTCACATGTAAGTATTGGAAATGTAGACCTTTTAAGACTGTTTGTCTGTTTGTTTGTTTTTGTTTGCTGTTAAAATAAATAAATAAAGCATTAAATAAAGAGGTTTTAACTAAAATTATAAACACTAAAAATTATTTCATTATATTTCTCAACACAGTAGACAATTCAAGTAACTGATCACCCATTTTAATCCCATTGTTTAAACATAATGGGCATTGATGACAACTATCATAGCGGTGGTATTCATATTAAAACTTATTTGCAGTTTCTAGCTTAAAAAACTAAAAAGTTACACATTATTTTTTCAGATCCCAATTTATCACTGAAATCCTATTGAATCACTAAAGGGACAACCAACCCCAACCCGTGATGGGGTTGGTTGTCACATTGTGTCAGAGTGTCTTTGATGGTTAATTACTTCCTGTTACAATATATTATAAAAGTAGAAAGTATACACATTTAAAGCCAAGACCCCAAGCTTTCATTTCATATAGGAATTACTGCTGAAAGATTTTTTGAAAATGAGCAATTCATGCATGAGTAAAAATTGTGACAACCAACCCTGGTCTCCCGTACTTATGAGGTAACAGCCAGGCTTTCTTCCAGTCTATGAATTTCTTGTGTCAAAGAGCTGAACCATAACTTCTTGTTGCGATGACACGGGCGTCCTCACTATGGCACGCTTCTTACGGCATTGTTTCCATGTCTTGTTCACATATTGCTTTCTGTGAATGTTACAACAATGTTACTAGGTCCTCTTTATGGGAGCGATCCCAGAACATTTACGGGACGCGTGTGTGCTCACACAGACATTTTCTGTGAACAAAGTGTTGTATTGAATGAGGTTTGAACTAGCAATGGACAATACTTCTGCAGCATTTATTAATCTTCTTCACGTTAATTTCGGCATTTACTTACATTTATACAATCAAGCGTTGTAACTGGTAACATTAATTAATGCACTATGAATTCACTAACATAAATAACTGTATTAACATTAACTAACATTTACCACAATTAATACATGTTGAAAACTATATTGTTCATTGTTTGTTTATGTTAGTTAATGCATTTACTAATACAACATTATTGTACAGTGTTATTGTTTTAATTTTAGCTGTATATAGTTTAAAAATATAGATTTGTAAAATTTTAAAAGGTCATATGTCTGTGTTTCTGTAGCCCAACTGACAGAACATTGCATTAGCAGGGCAAAGGTCATGGGTTATAAAATCCCGGGGTACACGCATACTACTAAAAGATGTATGCATAAGTGGCTTTGGATACTGTATGTGTCTGCCAACTGTGTAAATGTGGTTTGTTTGTTATTTTCACATTGATATCTTATTAATTAAAGTGTCTGTATTGAGCCACAGTATGTACAGTATCATCTAACTGCAGACTTCTCCAGCCAATGAAAAACACAAATCATGATGTCCTGCTGAAGCTATCTTGCTTAGATATTTAAATATAATCATGTGTACCAGGGGTATAGGGTGTTGATTATAAAAAATATGGGGATGAACGTAGGCTACTGTTGGGAAGCACATGTCCCAACCTGTCAGCAACACAGCTACACCCATAATGTGAGCCATCGCTTTACTGTGTGGCTTATGTTTAAAGTTTAATATATTCAAATAATTCCTATTTAATTTTTATTTATGTTTCAGATCATCCATCTCTGGCATTCCACAGTCTTACATCCGTGTGGCGTGCTGAGGTGTTTCACCCCTCTCATTCCCACGCATCTCAATGGCGACTATGACCACAGACTTCGACAGTGCTGAAATCACTCAGCAGTACAGCCGCATCAACACCCGCTTCGAACTTTCTGACGAAGAACTGGACAATGACAACAGCTCGGCCAGACTCTTTGAGCGCTCGCGCATTAAAGCACTGGCAGGTGAGTCACGTGACATTAAACCCAGCATGTGTTGCTTTTGCTTATATATACAGAGCACTACAAATGTGCACATGCACAGACACACCCACACACACACACAGATTTAAAGACATACAAGCAGCTGAACCCTATCCTATTCTGCTCCTGCTCTCATGCCCCTGACCAGCCAGGATCATTTGCACATATCCAGCATGCCTCTGTTGGACTGAGCTGGACAGCTGCCCTGCCCGTCTGTGCCCATAGCTTAGATATCTGGGATGGCTGCAATAGCTTGTCATTTCTGGCACACCTGTGAGGACTGCTGCTCGCAGAGACACCAGGTTTTAAATAGAAATTTTAAAAGCAGAATTATAAGCCCCTATTCCAGGGATTTCGGGGGTCATCTGTACACATGATGGTTGGAAAAATGTTTGAGTAGGCTACAAGGGGTTTCACACTAGCACCCGCAAACCACTATCTGCCTAAAATGGATTTGGGTTACGGTTCTTGTGGACTGCGGTACGCAGTACAGTCCGCTGGCTGCTGATATAAACCATACTAAATTGCATGATCACATGATCTCATGGAAGTTCGTGTTATAGCACAATTGTGTCCATGGCACGAAATTCATTTTTTTCGTGCCTTAAGCACGAATGTCTATTTCGTGTCATTCAGCACAAATTTATAAAAATAGTTTTTCATGTCTGCGGCCGACTTTCTTTTTCCTGTCATTTTATGTATGTTTTCAAATTTTTTCCCCCTATTTTTAAATCATTGTCACTTGGGGTTGGCGTTAGATTTGGGGTTTGGATGTACTTTTATGTATTGGTTTCTACTAGTGCTGGGCAAAGATTAATCGCGATTAATCGCATACAAAATAAAAGTGATTTTTTGCATAATATATGTGCGTGTACTGTGTCTTTATTAAGTATATTTAACCACACACACATTCATATATTCATTTCAGAATTGTTTTATTTATATATCATTTTTTTAATTTATATTTAATATAGATATAAAAATATAAATAAATATATATATATATATATATAAACATGTAAATGTTTCTTAAATACATACATGAATGTGTGTGTATATATTTATACATAATAATTAGACACAGCACACACTCATATATCATACCAATAATCACTTTTATTTTGTTTGCGATTAATCGCGATTAATCTTTGCCCAGCACTAGTTTCTACATGTTTTTCTTCCGCTTTTAAAACTGTTCTCGCCTGGGGTTAGAGTTGGGGTTAGAGTTGGGGTTTGGGTTAGGATGTCTACAAATGTATCAGAAAGTGATTTTAACCCCAACCCCAAGCGACAATGATAAGAAAATGGGAAAAAACTATGAGAAAACAATACATAAAATGCCACGAAAAAGAAAGTCATGCCACCGACATGAAAAACCATTTCTAGAAATTTGTGCGACTGACACGAAAAAGAAATTCGTGCTCAAGGCATGAAAAAAAACTGAATTTCATGCCTAGGCCCTTTGTTTTGTCTCAAAATGCACACAATTAATGTTTTTAGGGCATGTTTGTTAAAACTAGTTCTGAATTAAACTAAGGCCTAGTCCTGGTTTAAAGGAAAACTCGCTCAAACATCCATCAATATTACTGCGCCCGAGGAAAAACATGGAGTGTTTGGTGGCTTCTAAATTCATCCCTGTTTGGATCCTAAGGAATGAATGGGGCTAGGATAAATGCTAACACACTCATGACTAGGGATGGCCGATAATTTGCATGTGATTGTCATTTCGCAACTCATCAGTAAAGCGGTTCCTTGATTAGAAGTAAATTGCCATCAGCTGCTTTCAGATGGAGCGGCATTTACTACACAAAGCCGTAGTTCACTTACAATCGGGGCAATTCCGCATTAATTATTGCGGACATATCGCCTGCCATATGTATGCGATATGGCCCAGCTTGTCAGTGAACTACGGCTTTGTGTAGTAAATGCCGCTCCATCTGAAAGGAGCTGATGGCGATTTGTTTCTAATCAAGGAACTGGCTTTACTGACGAGATGCGGATGATATTCCTTTAAGCTGTTCTCTGTCCGGGAAACCACCCCTATATTAATTCATGTTAAAATAACAGAGGTTTATCATAAATTATAATATTGTTTTTTGTGGTGTCAGAGATCGCTTTTGTTACTTTGTGTTATCCCTGTTTGTTGTTGAAAGTTTTCGAATGTCTCTGTTTTGTCATAGTAAACACAACTTTAGCCTGTCTCTTTAAGTCAAGTGCATGTTGCTGAGCAAGGGTTGGTGTGATGTGATGTGTTGTGTCTGAGCGTATGTGCACTGCTTTTTCAGTAATGCAATTAGAGAGAGAGAATGAGAGAGAGAGAGTGGTTCTCATTCCTCACCACTGATTTACTGCTTGTAAAAGAATGCGTATTCCTTTAAGTATACTAAGTACACTTTTAGTATATAGCCTACTTATTTATATGTTTGTAATATGCATTGGGGCAAACAAGCTTATCACACTGTATAAAACAAAGACACTGTGGTGAGACACCTACGCCCGTTTAAACACATTATAGATGATCTTGTTTGGATGGGTGTGTGGTGGGGGAGTCAGGAAATGGGGCAAAGGAGAACCACTCCACACAACATCATCACTGCTAAAGGAAGAGTGAGGAAGTGAGAGAGAGAGAGAGAGAGAGAGAGAGAGAGAGAGAGGGAGGGCGAGCGAGAATACTCTGAGACAGAAGGAGGGAAGACGAGTCGTCTCGTTCTTTCTTGGCTGCGCACGTTGACAATGAGTAGCCCGTGTCTGATTCGTGCGATGCCCGTCACCCAGACCCATCTGCGGGAGGTCAAACTCAGCCTGAAGACCAGCAGAGAAACCATTACAGTCCGACCTACTCCAGTCGCTCGGGATGTCAGCAGCCGACAGTACAGCACTGTGAAAGAAGCCCCTATCAGGACCAATGCCCCAAGCAGCCGGAGCAAAAGCACCCCGCCGACGTACAGGGCCCAGAGCAGGAGGAGTGCAAAAAGCAACGTTACGCAGAAGTGCGACCCTCAGCATCTTCCGCAAAGAAATGGCACTTTTAAGGGCATCCCGTCGAAACCAGCGCCCGTTACTCGAACTCCGGTCATCTCAACGTCGTCATCCTCTTCCTCCCTCACCCCCAAGGGGCACCGCCCCTCACCTCTACGATCCTCGCCCTCATGCCCCCTCTCCCCGTCCCGGGGCATGACACGAGCGCGATGGTTGAGCTACAGCACTTCCAACATTTGCTTTAACAACTCTGTCCTGGATGGTCGCTTCAGACAACTACAAGGTAGTGTCCTACAACTGTTTTCATCCTGCCCTCAGATTGGCAGACGGCAGTCTTTACTGGCATACTTCTCCACCCTGCCACAGGGGAATTGTAGAATTAGTTGTGAAGTGAGGTGGTTGGTTGGTGTTTTCTGTTGGCTGAGGTGATGAAGAAGTGGTTTGTCTTTATTTATTTTTATTATTCATGCTGTATATACGCCCCAATTGCTCACTGACGTACTACTTAATATTTAATGATGAAAACACTGAATGGCAAAAATAGGGCTTGTTGTTTTACCCAATCTTATTCTGCTGAATGATGAAGTGATTGGTACATTGGCAGACTGCATTTTTGCCTTTTAAAGGAAAACGTTCTCTCTCTCTCTCTCTCTCTCTCTCTCTCTCTCTCTCTTTCTCTCTATGATTTGGTGTATTCAGCACGGTCTAAGATCTTCAACTTCACTTGTTCTCTCTTGGCAGCTCTGTTTATTTTTAGAGAAGTTGACTGTCATTGTTAATTTGTGCAAGACTGAGCTCTTTCTCTCTCTCTCTTTGAAGACAGATTTTTTTAGTGCTTTGAAACAGATGTGAAATAATTTTTTTATTACTTTTAGTAGCATTCATAGTATAAATGCACTATGTCTACTATTCTTCTACTCAAGCATTGTGTAGAAGTATTTCATAAAATATGAAACTTTGTCTTGTTTAGGAGAGGTGTACTGTTACTTTTCATACTTATGGCAGATGCTTAAAGGAACAGTATGTAAGAAATTTATATCAATGAATCATAAAATGGCCCTGACATGTCACTTATCACTGACAACAGTGGTCTGGCCAGGATATTGTCATTTGAAAAGTGGAGTTGCAGCCCTCAACTGATGTTTATGTTGTCATGTTGTGTACTGGCCACCAGTTGTGTGACTGCAGTACCAGTTGTAGCCACAAGTTTTGTGATTGCAGTACAAGTTTTGACCACAATCCTACAAACTGTTCCTTTAAAGGAAAACACCACCGTTTTTCAATATTTACAATGTTCTTAATACATGCCTATCTTTATTCAATGCGTGCACTTAATCTTTGTTCAGCGCGTCAGGAATGTGTTAGCATTTAGCCTAGCCCCATTCATTCCTTAGGATCCAAACAGGGATGAATTTAGAAGCCACCAAAACACCATGTTTTCCTTATTTAAAGACTGTTACATGAGTAGTTATATGGTGGCACAAAATAAAACGTGGTGATTTTTAAAATGAGAACTATATTGTTGGCGGAAGAGCACTTAGTTTGCAGCACTTCGACCTCGCGTGCAGTAACATCATCACTCCTGACTATTCCCCTCTCGCTCAAACTTTCGTCAATATTACACAAAAGAAGATATTTTGATAAATGATGGTAAGTACACAGCTGATTGTAACCATTGACTTTCATAGTAGGAAAACAAGTATTATGTAAGTATTGTGATAAATGATTAAAAAGATATTTTGATAAGTGATGGTAAGCACACAGTTGATGGTACCCATTGAATTCCATCATATTTGTTTTTCCTACTACGGAAGTCATTGGTTATAATCAGCTGTGTGCTTACCATCATTTATCAAAATATCTTCTTTAGTGTTCATTAGAAAAAATAAATTCATACAGGTTTAAAACAACATAAGGATGAGAAAATTATGAAAGATTTTCATTTTTGGGTGAACTATCCCTTTAACAATCATTCAAAATCTTTGCATCATTGCAGCAAGTTTGGCATATGCCAATCAAATTGCAAACATTTTGTACCTTATTCTTTATGCATAATTATGTAGCTGTGCAAGTATGTCCAAAGCTCTTTAAACAGTGACTCAGTGTGGTTGCAAGTCACATCCAGGCTGACTTTGGGAAAAAACTGGCTTATTCTGTACAGGGAAAATCCATCAATATGAATATTTCACAGAGCTGCTCTGTAAGCTAGCAAGGATATTGGAGATGTGAAACCTCTGTATTTAGTCTGCTGCTGTTTTAATGGAGAGAAAGCATCATTTAGCAGAGGTTAGACTGCAGTTTGTACAAGGTGCTAACAGGAAGCAGAATCTATTTGGCAGCAGTTTGATCATGAAATATGTAGTGGTGCTGGCCTAAAAGCTTTTATTACGCTTTAACACATTTGCAGCTTTCCTTACTCTGGATGGGAACATGGTAAATTGCCCTGTAACAGTTTTAGCTAAAAGAGCTGACTCTTGCAGTTACTTTCATGGATGTAACTTGTTCTGTAGTCAGGTTGTATATTTGTGACCGTCTGTGAAATCCTTGTTAAAGTCTCATAATCGAATTATGAGATTAAAACAGTGGCGGCTCGTGACTGAGGGGCGCAAATTCAAAATATGTATCCAGAGTGTCGTGTGTTGCTCGTGTTTTCAAAATATGTGTTTGTTGCATCATGTAAACCATGTGCATCACATGTTTTGTCAAAATAAGTGCCTGATGCACATGCATCAAAACCATTTATGATAAAAGAGCCGCTCACGTTCACAAAATACATGCAAGACACTCCCTTAACAGTAAACTCTGATTACGCATGAGATTATGCGAGTATCTGAAACGCTAGCGTCTCTTTTATCATAAACCCTTTAGACGCATCTGCAGCAGGCACTTATTTTGACAAAACACGTGATGCACATAGGTTCCCAACTCATATTTTGAAATGATGAACCACACACATGACGGGCTACATAGATGTTGTGACGAACTTCGCATCGAGCGCCCTCAAAAAAATAAGTCACCAGCCGCCATTGGATTAGAAGCATCAAAGTTTAATTTCAATCAATGACACGACCTTACTCAGTCAATTTTAAAGATATCAAGGTAATTTTCCATGTTCTTTGCATTATGTAGGATGAACAAAAGATTTTAGCTGGGTTTCACGTTTTTTAGTTTCAAGTCCTAAAATGTGTAAAGGAAATAATCTTTTACATTAAAGGAATCATAATAAAACAACACAAGATGTGTAATAGTTGTTACATTTTGATATATATGGTAATTTCACTGCTTTTTAGTGTCTTTACAAATGTACTATATACAGATATCAATTAATGCTTTCTTGTCAAATCAACATATATTTTTATACATTTTATTTTAAAATTTTGTTAAACAATTTCAACTTGTTTTTATAAGTTATGTCAACTTATCACAAGTCAAAACTTAAAAAAGTAGGTTGAATAAAACCAAGTTGTATTAACTTCATGCTGAATTTTTTTAATGTAAAACAACATGTCTTAAAGGACATGACTTGTCCACTTTTAGCATAGCTTAGCATAATCCATTGAATCTGATTAGACCATTTAGCATTGCGCCCAAAAATAACCAAAGAGTTTCGATATTTTTCCTATTTAAAACTTGACTCTTCTATAGATGGTTTCATCGGAAGCACGTGATACACGTCTGGATCCGAACCTTACTTCCGGTTTTGTTTTTTTAATGGTCTAACTAGTTGCTAAACTGATCTCTTGAACAAATGCCTCGTCAAAAATAACAAATGTTTTGGTTTCCTAGGTAATATATGTGTTGTTGTTTTGCTTGTTATATAAATAAACTACGTTTAAAGTACTTTGTTGTTATTTATTATTAGCGGAGTTTACCGGAAGTTACTGCGGACCGCGACAGCCGCTTGTTTATGTTGTTACTGCTGAAACCGTCTGTAGTTACATATTACATCAGGAATATGCCAGAATGAGAGTATAGTTTCTAGCCTTATCGGCCTAGAAAATCGTAACTTTTAATTTTCTGTCAGTCTTAGTAAACGAAGTAACTACAGAAGAGTCAAGTTTTAAATAGGAAAAATATTGAAACTCTTTGGTTATTTTTGAGCGCGATGCTAAATGGTCTAATCAGATTCAATGGATTATGCTAAGCTATGCTAAAAGTGGTAGCGCCAGACCCGGAGATCAACTGAATGGATTCCAAAACAGTAAAAATCTAATGATTACAATGAGCACATTTTCAAAAAAGTGGAGTGTCCCTTTAAAAGACAATAGAAACATCAAAACCAATATTAAGGATGGTTTTTCACATGCAAAAATATTCTTTCAATGCATTACATTGCTCTGTGATCCAGATAGAGGAGATATGAGAACAGCACAAAACATCAGGTTGATTTAAAACACTGACTTTGTATGATTGTGTAAAACTTGACAGAACAAGGCTAAAGATTATAAATCATCTCTGAAAATGATGCTTCTCTGTTTTTCTGTAGTTCAATGGTAAATGGGAAGGTAATGAGGTAATGTCTTCGTATTCCCACAAGCTTCAGGTTTAAAAGCATGAATCTTTTCTACTCTTCATTCTCTACACATTTTAATGTTTCCTTTTTACTGTCTTTGCTTACATTCTGTCTTTTTGTTTCATGTGGTCTGTACACTCTAAGAAAGGATGTGTTAATTTTAACACATTGTTTTGTGTTAAACTATTTAACACATTATGTGTTATTTTAACACATTGTGTGTCATTTCGTGTAGAATGTGAGCTTAAATAAATGAAATGGACAACACAAGATGTGTTAAAACAACACAAAGTGTGTTATTCCAAAAATAACACAGAGATGTGTTAAGTTAAGGACAACACACTAGATGTGTTGTCCTTAACTAGACACAAGATGTGTTAATTTAACACATTCATTTTAAGAGTGTATAAAACATGTCATTAAGAATGCACAATGTTGCCCTTTTTGTGGTAGATTCTTAAAAAATCCACAACACCGCAGAAGTGGTGCTGAGAAAGGACACATATACATTTAATATATCATGAAAAATACATATCCTCACACGCTTATAATATCTACCCTTATTAACTATCAAGGGCCTTTTGAGGGTGTTAAAATAAGACAATGGCAATGCATGTCACATACATATCTAAATGTTGTTTACCTCATTCCAGATGAACGAGAGGCTGTCCAGAAGAAGACTTTTACAAAATGGGTGAATTCAATTCTAGCCAGAGTCAGCTGCCGAATCTCAGATCTCTATCTGGACCTGCGGGATGGAAGAATGCTCATCAGACTACTGGAGGTTCTGTCAGGCGAGAGACTGGTAAGAAGTATATACAGTACATTTTATAATGATGCCACACCACAGGAACAATCTTTAACTAAGATCTAAGATCTCTTGAACATTTTTGCCCATCAGCCCAAGCCAACCAAAGGCAGAATGCGGATTCACTGTCTGGAGAATGTGGACAAAGCTCTGCAGTTTCTAAAGGAACAGAGGGTTCACTTAGAGAACATGGGATCACACGATATAGTAGATGGGAATCACCGCCTTATTCTGGGCCTTATCTGGACCATCATCCTTCGCTTCCAGGTCAGCTTATAAAGGCACATTCAGTAGCCCATTAAAATCACACTTCAGCATCCAAAAACGATTTATTGTATATAATAACAAAACATAAATGCTTCAGTATAAATCAATCAATAAGTGATGGATGGATTAAAACAGCCTGATCTCACAAATTTCCGTGTTATAGTCACGGAATTTTTAGCAATTTTTTCTGTGGGATTCTCACAGATCTCCGCATTTTTCCGTGGCCCTGCCATGGACTGTCTTTTTCCATGGCATTCTCACGGATTGGTTACTCAACTGTTGTGTCCTATTTTCTTACCATTGTCGCTTCGGTTTAGGGTTAGATTTACATAAAATGACATCTTTACCCAAACAAAACTCTAACCCCAACGCCAGGCGACAATGGTTTAAAGTTTAGAAAATGTAAAAGAAAAAATCTGAAAAAATTGTATAAACTAATAGTTAAAGTGACATACTAACGCAAACACCAAATCTAACCCTAAACCGAAGCGAAAATGGTTTGAAAATAGAAAAAAGCAGTTGAGTAACCAATCCGTGAGAATGCCTTGGAAAAAGACAGTCCGTGGCAGGGCCAAGGACAAATGCGGAGAGCTGTGAGAATGCCACTGAAAAATGAACAAAAAAATTCTGTGACTATCCCACAGAACTTTGTGAGATCACGTTGATTAAAGACCATGCTTTTAAGCATTCTATTCATCCTATAGTAGGGTTTCCCAAACTGGGGTTCATAAACCCCTGGTGGTTCGCAAGGGAATTACAGGGGGTTCGTCAGTTAATGCAAAAAAATTATCAATTATAATTAAATCATGTAAATAAAAAAATGAATAAATAATTTTAGAGTAAAATATTTAAATAAGACACTGACAATATATATGTATATGTATATATAAGCATGTCATGTGACCATTTCACAACACTACAATATATTAGAAAACTAAGAACGCATGCATAATGGATAGATAGGTTGTATGTACCAAAAGAGAAAATTACCAGATGAAGGCCAACAATAACAATTAATAATAACTATATCTATGAATGGAAAATATTACTGGGTGAAATCTAAATGTTTTTAAAGTGTAAGTCAGGCAAATATGCTAATAAATTATTTAAATATGTACAAAAAATTCTCAGGGAGTATTTCAAGTAAGTAATTTGCATCAAGGGGGTTCAGCTGACAAAACAGTTTAAAAACCTCTGCTGTAAATCATATTTAAAACTATACTAAATATTTTGCATAAATATTTTGCATTAATTTACAGAGAATAAATTTATATCGAAACGAACACAAAATAAGAAATTCTATACAAAACAAGTTGTTTGTGATATAAACTTTCCTATTCAATATTACAGTATTTTCCAGACTATAAGTCGCTCCAGGGTATAAGTCACATCAATCAAAAATGCGTCATGAAGACAAAATAACATATATAAGTTACCACGCCAAATATACAGACAGGTAATTTGGAAAGGCAAGTTATTCAACTAAACAAAAGCACACAGAACAGCTGAATAGCTGTCCGTACGTTAACGTAATACAAACAGTTATTTAGACGATACACAATAGCATACTGAAAATACCTGGAAGGTTGAATAGGTTAAATTAACTGAACAAACCAACGAGCATGAAGTTCGCAGGCTCGTACACTCTTAAAATGAATGTGTTAAATTAACACATCTTGTGTCTAGTTAAGGACAACACATCTAGTGTGTTGTCCTTAATTTAACACATCTCTGTGTTATTGGAACAACACACTTTGTGTTGTTTTAACACATCTTGTGTTGTCCCTTTTATTTTTTATGAACTTAAATGACACTTAATGTGTTAAAAACAACACATAATGTGTTAAATAGTTTAACACAAAGCAATGTGTTAAAATTAACACATCCAGGGTGTGTTAATTTTAACACATTGCTTTGTGTTAAACTATTTAACACATTATGTGTTAATTTTAACACATTATGTGTCATTTCGTGCTGATTTAGAGTTCATATAAATAAAAGGGACAACACAAGATGTGTTAAAACAACACAAAGTGTGTTGTTCTAAAAATAACACAGAGATGTGTTAATTTAAGGACAACACACTAGGTGTGTTGTCCTTAACTAGACACAAGATGTGTTCATTTAACACATTCGTTTTAAGAGTGTAATTCCACATCACTGAATTCTTATAGTCTGGAAAATACAGTAAAGTTTACAAAACGGAATTTCACACCAGGAAAATAGCGGGCATGGCTTGTGTTTTCCAATATGATTTGATTGGATATAGAAAAGTAGCCATTTGGGACTCGCAGCAGACTGACAGTAAAGGGTGGGGGGATTTGGTATCGGATACAATGCCCAACCGTCAAGCTGATGTTTATTTCATGGGGACTTTAAAGAAGACCTACTGGATTTTCTGTGTTTATATATAACTTGTATTTATTTTTATTTTCTACATATGATAGGTGTCTATTTTTAGCCCAGCTGCTTCAAATAATGTACTTTACTAAATAATTTAGAAAAGGGCTGGATTGAACAGTAATGTACTAAATATAAAAACATCAGGATCTAAATAAAGCAACAATGCCTCTTTAATCTGAGAATGAATGCTGAAGGTGAATTAACTCTTTGTAAGATTTACAGTAAATGAAATGTCAACTGAGGTACACCAAAAAATTTTTTAAAGCTTTGACGTGACTAGTTGACAAATTAATACTCTAGAAATATACTGGTAGATCAATGTTTTTTTATCTAAATATTTGTGTGCATACAGATTCAAGACATTGTCGTAGAAACAGGACAAGCTGACAAGACTGGCAGGCAGGAGACCCGCTCGGCCAAAGATGCTCTGCTCCTCTGGTGTCAGATGAAGACGGCAGGGTAGGACAGCAATTGTCACGCAGTAGTATTAGGAAATCTTATAGCCAATAATCAATTTTGTTTTGGCAAAATGATTAAATTTGTCTAGTGTTTTGTATCTGCAGGTACCCCAATGTTAACATTACCAACTTTACCACAAGCTGGAAGGATGGAATGGCTTTCAATGCTCTTATACACAAACACAGGTAATAAATAATTGGATAAGAAACAAGACAGTTGTTGGACCTATATTAGTTATTACACATGCTGTGACACATTGAGCTACTGTATTGAAAGATCTGACCAATAACTTATTTTGACTGGCACGTTTCCTGAATCTTTTCTCCTTGTTTTCCTATCCATCAAAGTAGGAAAACAACTACACAGAGACGATTTTCCTTATATATATTCTTATTTCACTTTATTAGGCCAGATCTGTTGGACTACAGCAAACTACAGAGGTCCAACCCCACCCACAACCTTCAGCGGGCCTTTAATGTAGCTGAACAAAAGCTTGGGGTCACCAAGCTTCTTGATCCAGAGGGTAAGTAATAATTCACCTTCACCTTCTGAACACTTACTTACTGCTCAAGAAACATCATGACTTGAGAAATGAGGCTGCTGGAGATGAAGATAATGGAGATAACATATTGATATTGTGTTGTTTGCAGATGTGTTTACAGAGAACCCAGATGAGAAGTCCATAATCACATATGTGGTGGCATTTTACCACTACTTCTCCAAGATGAAAGCTTTGGCAGTCGAGGGCAAGCGAGTTGGAAAGGTATGACATTTAAGTGTTTGTGAGCCTATGTGTATACATGTTTCATTCCAGAGGACATTTACATGAATGTGTGTTCTTGTTCTCTAGGTGCTGGATCAGGCCATTGAAACAGAAAAGATGATTGAGAAGTATGAGTCGCTGTCTTCAGACCTGCTAACATGGATTGAGCAAACCATCATTGTGCTAAACAACCGCAAGCTGGCTAACTCTCTTACAGGCGTCCAACAGCAACTGCAAGCCTTTAACTCTTACCGCACTGTGGAAAAGCCACCCAAGTAATTAAGACTGTTCACAAATGTAATTCTGTATATGTTGTAATATACTGCTAAGCAACTATATTTAACTTTAACTAATCTCCTACTATTTAGATTCCAGGAAAAAGGCAACTTGGAAGTACTCTTGTTCACCATCCAGAGTAGAATGAGGGCCAACAACCAGAGGGTCTACACACCGAAAGAGGGGGCACTGGTGTCTGATATCAATAGGGTGAGATAACTTGACTGATATGTTTTTGCGCAGAATTGCAGTAAAGTGATGCGTGAATGAGTGTTTGCCATCTCAATCAGGCATGGGAGCGGTTGGAGAAAGCAGAGCACAACCGTGAGCGAGTCCTAAGAGATGAACTCATCAGGCAGGAGAAGCTGGAGCAAATGGCTCGTCGCTTTGACAGGAAGGCGGCCATGAGAGAGACCTGGCTTCTGGAGAATCAGAGACTAGTTTCTCAGGTAACTCACAAACCACAGGCTCTGTGTGACCTTAAAGCTGTTAATTACAGATTCTTATCTGGCCACATCTGAACAATAATTTAATTCTCATTATTTTGCTATCTACTGTATAGGACAACTTTGGCTATGACTTACCAGCAGTGGAGGCAGCTAAGAAGAAACACGATGCCATTGAAACTGACATTGCTGCTTATGAAGAACGTGTCCAGGCTCTGGTGGCGCTGTCTAAAGAACTGGAAGAAGAGCGATACCATGATGCTAAGCGCATTGATGTGAGAAAAGACAACATACTGAGGCTGTGGGACTATCTGCAGGAGCTTTTGAAAGCTCGCAGAGGCCGTCTAGAGAAGAACCTCACGCTTCAGAGAATCTTCCAGGAGATGCTCTACATTATTAGCTGGATGGATGAGATGAAGGTATGAATGACTTGTGTAGTACATGAATATTGCGTTCACATGCAAAGCGTCATTTGTAATATCTTTGTTGTTACGTGGCATTTATTTTGCAGAGTCGGCTTTTGTCCCCTGACTTTGGGAAACACTTATTGGAGGTAGAAGACTTGTTACAGAAACATTCATTGGTAGAGGCTGATATTGCGGTGCAGGCGGAAAGAGTACGATCGGCCAATGCAGCTGCCCTTAAATTTGCCAATGGGGACAGTGAGTACAGTTTTGACATGTAAATTCATGACTTAAATAATGTTGATTGGTAAAAGATGGTAAACGATACATTTCCTGTAATGTTTAGGCTATAAACCATGTGACCCACAAGTGATCCGTGATCGAGTACAACATTTGGACCTGTGCTACCAGGAGTTGTGTGCCCTGGCCGCCCAGAGGAAAGCCCGTCTTGAGCAGTCACGACGTCTTTGGAATTTTTTCTGGGAAATTGGAGAGCTAGAGAGCTGGATTCGGGAAAAGGACCACATCTTCTCTTCTCTCGACTATGGCAAGGACATGACCAGTGTGCTGGTCCTGCTTAGCAAACACAGTGCCTTTGAGGATGAGCTCGATGCCAGGCGCGACAACCTCAAGCAGGTGATGGATGAGGGCGAAAGTATGATCCTAGCCAAGCACTTGGGTTCCCCCAAAGTGCAACAGCGCATGGACGAAGTGCGGAGGCAGTGGCAACAACTGGAGGACCTTGCTGCGTTCCGTAAACAGAATCTACAAGACACCCAATGCTTCTTCCAGTTTCAGGGTGATTCTGATGATCTCAAGGCCTGGCTGGTTGATGCTATGCGCCAGATGAGCAGTGACGACATTGGGCATGATGAATACACTACACAGCGACTGCTCAAGAAACATCGTGACTTGAGAGATGAGGCTGCTAAGAATGGAGCCACCATCGATGCTTTGTCTAAACAGGCCAATGCACTTCCCGAAGAGCTGAGCAACACACCGGATATTCAGGGCCGTCTGACAGATATCAGAAATATGTATATTGAGCTTCTGACCCTCTCAGACCTGAGGAAGAAGAAGCTGGATGACACCATGGCATTGTACACTATATTTAGTGAGACAGATGCTTGTGAGCTCTGGATGAGCCAAAAGGAAACCTGGCTGGTTGGACTAGAGACACCAGAGAAGTTAGAAGATCTGGAAGTTGTACAGAACAGGTATGGATCTTGACTACATAGAGAGACTGCAAATAAGTGTGCTTCCTAATCTGGAAAATGGGTAACAGCAAGAGGTCTTAATCTTGCTTCTGGAACACACTGACTTGCAAATTTTAGCTCCTAATCCTAATCAAAGAAAACCAGTTAAAGTTTGATTTAGCTATTAGATACAGTGGGTCTCTCTAGGACCCTGCATTAAGAAGACTATATAACAAATTAATAGTTTATTTTATTTATACCATTCTTCTGTTCATTTGCAGGTTAAGCATCCTTGCTCAAGAGATGGGTAATATCCAGGCTAGGGTTGATGATGTAAATAAAGCAACCAAACAACTTGAAGACAGTAGACATCCACAAACAAAACAAGTAAAAGACTGTCAACTTCGTCTTAATACAAGGTAAGACTTATTCAATTACTAATTTGTAATTATTCTCGAAATTCTCTTTGGATCATGATTTGTTTTGTTTCTCTCATTTTCACCTCATAGGTGGGAAGCTTTTAAAGCAATGGTGGAAGATAAGAAGCGTAAAGTGGATTCAGCCCTCAGTCTTCACAACTATGATCTTGATTGTGATGAGACACAGTCATGGATAAAGGAGAAGACGCGAGTCATCGAGTCTACGCAAGACCTTGGAAACGACCTGGCTGCAGTGATAACCATCCAGAGAAAGCTTTTTGGCATGGAGCGAGATCTTGCTGCCATCCAAGACAAGTTGGACTTTCTGCATGGGGAAGCCCAGAAGCTTATCCAGGACCATCCAGACAATGCTTCTGATATCCTCCGTAGGCAGGCAGAGCTAGACGCTGCCTGGGACACTTTAAAACGCACACTGAAAGACCGTGAAGACTCTCTTGGGGAGGTCAGCAAGCTGCAAACCTTCTTACAGGATATGGATGATTTTCAGGCCTGGTTGTTCAAAACACAAAAGGCTATTGCATCCGAGGACATGCCCGATGGTTTACCAGAGGCTGAGCAGTTCCTGAGTCTTCATGATGCTGTAAAGGATGACATGGATGGCCATGAGGAAGACTACCATCGTGTAAGGGTCACGGGAGCAGCGGTCATTCAGGGGCAAGAAGATGATCCTCAGTACCAGCAGCTTGGACAGAGGCTGGGGGGTCTTGATAAGGGCTGGGATGAACTGCACAAGATGTGGGACAGCCGTAAGAACTTCCTTGATCAGGGGCTTGGCTTCCAACAGTTTATGAGGGATGCCAAACAAGCTGAGGCTATCTTAAATAACCAGGTATACATTTAATTTCAAAATGGTAATATTGATCAACTTTAAGGGCTACCATAACTATTTAATTAATTGTGTTAATGATCTTTCTAAATGGCATTTCATTTCCCCCCCAATACTTCTTAAAAGGAATACACTCTAGCCCACGTAGACAAACCTGACACCCTAGATGGTGCAGAGAAGGCCCTGAAGAAGCACGAGGACTTTGTCACCACCATGAATGCTAATGAGGAGAAGATATTAAGCACATTGAAGTCTGGTCAGAGACTGGTGGACAGTGGAAACCTTTACTCGGGAAGGGTGAAAGACAAGATGGACTCTATTGAGGATAGGTTTGTATTTGTTTTATTGTTTTGTCTTCTTAAGCTCAACATACATCCATTCTCCAAACCTAAATTGTCCTCTGGGATGGTTGGAGCCCATCCCAGCATCTTGGTTCTTAGGCAGGAAAAACTCTGGATAGATAACCAGTCCATCACTGGGCTATAAACTCATTGCTTTCATAAAAATTCTAAAGAAAGTTAAACAAAATGTATTTTTAGCGACAGTCTATTTGCTAATCGTTGCATCTTTTCCTGGGCCTCGCCCACCCGTCATACCCTGTGACCGGAAATAAAGAGAGATTGTTTCGAGAGGGGATGAGATTTGTATTTGATTAAAGATTGTGAGGGCACATGATTTTTTAAAAGTCATTTGTAAAAAATATATAATTTTTTAAATCAAATTTCATTATGACTTTAATACTTTGTTTGCATTGCATGACAAAAATATATTTATGCACATCATTGACTGTGTCATCCAGTAATACCAGCGAAACTAGAGATTTAGTCAAAAAAAAATCACTAGGTTTCTTTATAAAAGTTTATGTTTATCCACCAATGCATTTTGACTTGTGCTGGATCAGCAGTGAGCAAGAGTAGCATTATGCTGTAAAAGGAAAACCTTCATTTCCCCTATTAGCCCTGGCTGTCTGTAGCTCCAAATGATGGGCGCCTGTCTTGGTGGGTATTGATCTCTCTGTAAAAGTAAACCTAATCTATTGGCTTATGTTGCTCTGTTAAAGTGTGTTGCTCAGTGAGAGAATGGAGGAGTAAAGGAAAGCCATGATATCGATGTCTTCCCATGTTCAGATTCAACTACATACTACATACACTTCTTATATCATTCTGCTTTTGGAGACTTACCAGTAATGTGTTTGTGTATGCCATTTCTTCAGGTACAACAAGAACAGAGACAAAGCCACAGAAATCTCAGGGAAACTCAACGACAACAGGGACCTTCAGCATTTCCTTCAAAACACCCAGGATGTGAGCAGGATTTTTTCGTTTTGCTCCAAATAAATATTTGAAAGGTTTTATATCATTCATCGATTATGCACTTCTCTCTTTTAGCTTACACTGTGGATAAATGAAAAGATGCTGACTGCACAGGATACATCATATGATGAGGCTCGTAACCTTCATAGCAAATGGCTAAAACACCAGGCCTTCATGGCAGAGTTAGCATCCAACAAGAACTGGCTTTTTAACATTGATAAGGTAACAGAAACAGAAAGTTGACGTCTATGTCTGTGGCTTTGTTTACACCTGGTATTAGGATTTATTTTGAGCAATCGAACAAAAAGATGCAGATAAAAATTTTGTACAACAATCTCTAATATTATAATGCTAAAACAATGCGAACAATGTTCATATTTAGGAGGGACAGGAACTCATGGAGTCCAAGCCTGAGTTTGAGCCCATTGTTACGGACCGTCTTGCCAAACTTCATGAGCTGTGGGATAAGCTGGAGAGTACCACACAGGAGAAGGCTCGGCTACTGTTTGACGCAAACCGCTCTGAGCTGTTTGACCAGAGCCTGGCTGACCTGAAGAAGTGGTTAGCTGAATTGCAGCTGCGGCTCCAGGGTGATGTGGATGAGGAAGTTAAAGACCTTACCAGTGCCAATATTCAACTGAAGAAACATCAGGTGTGCTTAACTTGTAGCTTGTTCTATTTTTGAGTGTTGTGAATGCATGTCCAACGATAGCTTACTGAATTTTGTTTATATCTAACCTGTGTTTCCACTAGAACACAGAGAATCAAATTCGGGATCGTGCACGTGAACTAGAGGAACTCCAGGAAGCTGTACAGCAGCATGGGTCTGTTCGAGAGGACCAGCCTGAGCTTGAAGTTGAGCATCAAATTCTCCAGAGGGACTTCCAGAAACTTCTCACACCTCTCGCCCAACGCAAAAGCAAGTTGGAGGCGGCAAAGGGAGTCCACCAGTTCTTTAGAGATCTTGCAGATGAGATAGTATGTACACAGCCAGTAGACAGAACACTCAAACTATGGCTTGAATAAGATTTTGTAATCGTATTTTTTAAAAGCTCCTTCATAAATGCTCTTTACATTTGATTAATTTAGCTCTGGGTTAATGAGAGGTTACCAATGGCAATGTCTGAAGACCATGGGAATAATCTTCAGACTGTTCAGCTTCTACTTAAAAAGAACCAGGTGAGTTCTCCATTTTGTGCTCTTCAGACCTATACACACTTCATTGTAAATCCAACATATAGGATCAAATGCATCTGATTTAAATTAACAGAAATGTGTCAGATAGAAGAGACATTCAAAATGTGTATTGTTAACCCAATCTCGAGACGGGCCGACTACCAAAACACACTTATAGCCAATCAGCAGTAAGGGGCGTGTCTACTAACCGACATCCTTGCCGGGTTGCGTATGTGTGGGGTGGGTCTATCAACAGAAGGTCCAGATTCTATTGGGGTAGGGGCGTGTTTGTTTAGGTGATTTCAAATATCAACATTGGCTTTCAAACATCGTGGACTCCGCCTTTAAGCACACATGCTAAACTGTTCCTTTTAAATGCTTATATCTTCTGTATGTGAATGTTAATTCATACCAAATAGCTTTTTTCCATAGTTGTGTTAGACACATGAACGTCTCTGGTTACGTATGTAACTGTTGTTCCCTGAGAAGGGAACGAGACACTGCGTCTCCCTTGCCATACTTCCTGCATCCCTGTAAAGCTGTCTCTGGCAATATTTCAGATAGCCATATACTTCCTGGCTCCCGCGTCACCCTGTCTTTGTCGTTAAGCCTCACCATTGGTTGTATTTGATATACACATTCAGACCCAGTTTCCCCTGGAAGCGTCCCAAAAGTGTCACCACAGTTACGCAGAGCGAGTTCCCTCGAAAGTGAATTGTAACAGTGTATCTTAAAAGGTAAAACGATGTAACCTTGCTCTCACTTGAAATGCGTCCCCACATTTAGTCCTTGAATTTGAGGGTATTAGACCTGGAAAGTCCTTGAAAAGTCCTTGAATTTGAAGTTAACTAAGGTGTGGGAACCCTGAAATGCAAATAATGGGAGATTGAAACGTATTTACTGAATAAATTCGGACGTAGCGAACATTAAACCCACGTGAGTAATCGTCTAGCTGTATCAGCTGACGTTGTCTTTCTCATATATGGGTCTCAACGTTAATCCTTGCTGCTAGTGCCTGCATCAAAAATGTATTTTTCTGTGCACAGCATTCAGTTTGGCAATAACAAGCTACACTGCTAGTAAATTTATAACTTGCCAAATCGTAACCAAATGCAGCCCTGTCTCCATTTTCTAAGCGTGGCTTGTTTTATTTACTGTTGGTTACTAGATTACCAATACCACCGTCATTCGCTTGAACAACTTGATGGAAACCCACCTAATTCCCATTTGTTTGTTTTTCTTTATATTTGCATATTTTGAAAAGATTCACTTCAAGTTTTGATGGAAACTCAGCTTATGAGCATGAATGTCTTTTTTCGTGTCACTCAGCACACATTTCTATATATTGTTTTTCGTGTCCCCAAGCACGACTTCTTTATCGTGTCATTTTATGTATTGTTTCCTAATTTTACTTTTTATTTTCTTACCCTTGTCTCCGGGAAAAAAGAGGAAAATCATGTCCATGAACACAAATAAATAAATCAAATATTTTGTGACTATAACACGAAATGCCTTGAGACAGGGATAGACTCTTTGTGGTGATGGTAACTATTCTTGTCCCTTACAGTCCCTACAAAAAGAGATTGACGGCCACCAACCACGTATTGATGAGGTGTTAGAGCGTGGACGGCGAATGGTGGCAGCAGCAGAGGGTAGTTCAGAGGCAGAGCGCATGTCAGAAGAAATGATGAAACTTCAAGAGGTTTGGGCAAAGCTGCAAGAAGAGATGGCCAAACGGAGAGCACGGCTCTACGGCTCCAACGAGGCCCAACAGTACTACAATGATGCAGATGAGGCTGAGGCCTGGATTGGGGAACAAGAACTTTACATGATTGCTGAGGAGAAAGCCAAGGTAAGAGCTACAAAACAGTACGTGCCTAGCTACAATACGGCTAGTATCCCAGGTGGTTTGGTCAAACTCATACAATCCGCTTCAAATGCAAAATCTGATTTAACTGGACTGTTATATCTCCACATTGTAGGATGAGCAGAGTGCTATGATCATGCTAAAGCGACACCTGCTTCTGAAGCAGACTGTAGATGACTATGCATACTACATCCAGCAGTTGGCAGACCGCGCACAGAAGATGCTGGCCGAAGACCACCCTGATGGGTATGCTTTAATACAGAGTATCAAATGATTGTTTGTTAATATATCCAAAACTGATGGATCACTTTATAACAGATTAATATGTTGTCTGTTTATGAAGTGAGGACATAATTCGAAGGCAAGGACAGGTTGATAAGCAGTATGCAGGGCTGAAGGAGCTATCAGAGGACCGCAAAAAGAAGCTGGATCATACGTACCATCATTTCCTGCTGAGCCGTGAAGTGGAGGACCTTGAACATTGGATCGCAGAACGTGATGTTGTGGCCTCTTCACAAGAAATGGGCCAAGACCTTGACCATGTGATGGTAAAACACCCCCACAGACAGAAGCATATTACGACCTTTACACAAAAACCATACAAACTTGCATACTCAGCACCACTAATTTATATTTTATTTAGATCCTGCGAGACAAGTTCAGGGAATTTGCACGGGAGACGGGGACAGTGGGTCAAGAACGTGTAGATGTTGTAAATCGGACCATAGACGAGATGATCGAAACCGGCCACAGTGAAGCGGCCACTATGGCGGAATGGAAGGATGGAATCAATGAGAGTTGGGCAGATCTGTTGGAGCTTGTCGACACCCGTGCCCAGCTCCTCACAGCTTCCTATGACCTGCTAAAGTGAGTATAGAAGAACAGACTGTACTGTATAAGATGTCACTTAATCAGATGTGCTTTTATCAGATCATATTATGCCTACAGACTTGTTGCACTTAATGCAAAACAAGCATACTGTTATAGTTATCATTTTACAATGCGTTTACTGATGCGATTGTAAGTGTTGTATGGTATACAGTATTAGACTAGAAGACACTACAGTATGTGACACAACATCATGTACCACTATTTATATTTATATAGCTCTGTATCGCTGCCGTTTAAATGTTACAGGATGACAAGCAATGTTCTGTAAACTTGTTTAGGTATTTTTATGATGGGAAGGAGCTGGTTGCTCACATCCAGGAAAAGAAGAATGAGCTTCCTGATGATCTGGGAGAAGACTTTAGCAAAGCAGAGTCTTTCCACCGCATGCATGCTGCATTTGAGAGGGACATCAGCTCCCTGGGAAAACAGGTAGGGCAAACAACATGGTACATAAAGACGTGGTCTACATCATCATGCTATTGGCTTGGGACTAAAATGAATTTTTTGGAAAATTATAATTATTACAAACATCTTTCTCTTTGCAGGTTAAACAGTTTCAGGAGACTGCAGCTCGGCTACATGCCCAGTATGCAGGAGATCAGGCTAATGCCATTCGGGACACTGAAAAAGAGGTGGTGGATGCCTGGAAGGGACTTCTGGATGCTTGCGAGGGAAGGAGAAAGCGCCTGGAAGATACAGCAGACAAATTCCGCTTTTTCACCATGGTCAGAGACCTGCTTGCTTGGATGGAAAGCATCATTCAACAGATAGAGACCCAGGAAAAACCAAGGTAAGAAAATATATCGTTGTTTTTACAGTGGAGGTGTCTATGAGTCAAATTCTTGTGATCAAGTTTTTCTCTTGTTTCATTGAAGGGATGTATCCTCTGTGGAGCTTCTGATGAAATATCACCAAGGGATCCGTGCTGAGATTGAGACCCGTGGGCCAAAATTTAATCAATGTATCGAGCTTGGCCAGGCCCTCTTGGAACGCAAGCATAAGGACTCAGCAGAGGTAAACGAATGGGGTTAAGTAGTGTCCAGTCCACATTTAATGTGTTCTGACTGATAGTGGTAATGGATCTGTCAGACTTGTGTCGACTTACTGTAATATATATCCGTCTTTTCTCCCAGATCAAGGAAAAGCTGATACAAATGACAGAGAAGAGAAACGAGATGATGCTCAAGTGGGATGACAGATGGGATTGGCTTAGACTTTGTAAGCTTACACATGACACAGATACATTTACTCAGGGACATAGCAAATATATAGTAGTTTCAGCAACTGTGCAAAGCATCCTCAAAGACTGTGTAATCATGCCTCCTCCCATGATGCATTTAGACAATTATGTTTTTGCTAGAATGCAAGTATGCACAATTTAGGACATGATAAGCACCCAACAGGTATGTTCATGTACGCTACAGCTGCTAATGACTATATATCTTCATCTAGTGTTGGAGGTATGTCAGTTTGCCCGGGATGCGTCTGTGGCGGAGGCCTGGTTGATAGCTCAGGAACCATACGTGGTTAGTAGGGATGTGGGCGAGACGGTGGATGAGGTTGAAAAACTGCTTAAGAGGCATGATGCCTTTGAGAAATCTACAGCTACGTGGGAGGAGCGTTTCTCAGCATTGGAACGTCTTACAACAGTGGGTATTTTTTATTTTTTTTAATGACTATTAAGTAATACTTTGGTGTAGTACTTGCCATTTATAATAAAGTATAAATAATATAGAAATTATATCTAATCATTTTAGATTTGGGCCAGTAAGCAAGCACCCAAAACTCTTATAAACCATGCACTGTAGCAATGATCAAGCAACAATAGAAATGTATAGCATTTATAGCAAATTATTTATTATTTATTAATAATCAGCAAATTACTATGGGCAAGCACCACTCAAATTATCATCAAAAAAATCTTTGTATTGACTTTAAATCATAATCTATTATAGTTGGAGCTGTTGAAAATTCGAGAGCAACAACAGGAAATGCAAAAATACAAACAAGAGGTGGAGAAAGATAGCAGGTAAATGTAAAAACTGTGGAACATTTTCATGTTACATATTCCAAATTAAGGTTTGACCTTTAAACCCATGTCCCTTAGAAAAGAAGACACAGGATTTGCAGAGGACTCCTCACAACTCTACACTACAGAAGAACCATCTATGGTCAGTTCAATGTAACTTTTCATGACCATCCCTTAAAGGGACACTCCACTTTTTGAAAATGTTCTCATTTTCCAGGTCCCCTAGTTAAATATTTGATTTTTACCGTTTTGTAATCCATTCAGCCGATCTCCAGATCTGGGACTGCCACTGATTAGACCATTTAGCATCGCGCTCAAAAATAACCAAAAGTTTTGATACTCTTTTCTGTAGTTACATCGTGTACTAAGACCGACAGCAAATTAAAAGTTGCGATTTTCTAGACAGATATGGCTAGGAACTATACTCTCATTTTGCCGTAATAATCAAGGACTTTGCTGCCGTAACATGGCTGCAGGATATTACGCAGCAGCCGAAAACAGTCCCCTTTGTGACTTTCCATAGCAGGAGACCATTGCACCTCCTGCATCCATGTTAGGGCAGCAAAGTCCTTGATTATTACACAGAATGAGAGTATAGTTCCTAGCCATATCTGCCTAGAAAATCACAACTTTTAATTTTCTGTCGGTCTTAGTACACGATATAACTACAGAAGAGTCAAGCTTTTAAATAGGAAAAATATCCAAACTCTTTGGTTATTTTTGAGCGTGATGCTAAATGGTCTACTCTAATCAGATTCAATGGATTATGATAAGCTATGCTAAAAGTGGTAGCGCCAGACCCGGAGATCTGCTGAATAGATTCCAAAATGGTAAAAATCAAATGTTTAACTCTAGGGGAGCTGTAAAATAAGTATATTTTCAAATAAAGTTAAATGTCCCTTTAAAGGTATAGTTCACCCATAAAAAATATTCTGCCATAATTTACTCACTCTCATGTTTTTACAAACCTGTATACATTTCTTTGTTCTGCTGAAGACATGGAATATATTTGTAATGAAGCCGGAAACAAAAGCACCATTGACTTCCATAGTAGGAAAAATACTGCTATGGAAGTCAATGGTGCTCAAAATATCTTCATTTGTGTTTAACAGAACAAAGGGATAAGTAACATGAGGGTAAGTAAATGATAAAAGAATTTTCACTACTATATCTTTAATTTTTTTCAGTTCTTCATATTATACTAACTTATACCACGGGTCTGTTGAATGCTGCATTCTGATTTGCTGAGAAATGTTCTATGGGTGTTGATTATTTTTCTGTAAACCGCACACCTAGTTGTCAAATGTCTTAAAATAGGCACCAGAGCAATGTTTGTGGTAACCGTGGTATAAGCGGAATTATTGACTCCGGTCCTTTATTATTTTCTTATAATTCAATGGCCCGTCGTCAATAATTCCTTACATGATCAGTGCAGAAAAACTGTACATTTTCATGTTAGCGAGTGCAAAACAGCACATAGTACCTAAAAATATAATTAATAACATATAATTTATAACATATGTGTTATGATTTTCTGAATTTTCTAAACCCTATGCTTGTATGGTCTTTAGTCTGGAATTGGAGTAATAGAGCCTAGTTCCTTTGGAGTTGATGGCACAGCAGGGGAATCTACTGTACCACTGGTGTCAGAGACACAAGAAAGTGGCTCGCAAGAACTAGACCCTTCTACATCCATTCAGGTCACCAAAGAAACAGAAGAGGCTTCCACACTTCCCACTATAACCTTAGAAGTTCCGCCAGCCCTGCTGGAGGGAACTTTAGCCCGAAAACATGAGATGGAGGGACCCAATAAAAAAGCATCCAACAGGTTAGATTCATGATTTCTCCCTTGTGAACGATTAAAGGTTACACTGACCATGTATGGCATAATAGATTAACACTGGGATTGGCTATATGAAATTAAAAACACTACAAATGTCACTGGAGGCCACATCACAAAACATGACGCCAAAACATTTGCATTTTATTATGGTAAACAAATCTTTAGTTAGTAGATTGTAAACTGATGTGAAACAGAAATGAGAGTTATAAATGTACACAGACAGTAAGTAGCGGTAGGCCTAGTATGTGGTCTTGACACCTGCATGCCATTAAAATTACATTAACATCCTCTATTCAGGCCTTTCAATATGAACCAGAGAGTAACAAATTATGAACAATACACAAAACATACAAATTAAAGATGATTAAAATAAAGATGATTTGAAAGGTAAAAAGATGGGAATGGGCAGTAAAACATTTTCACATGAAAAATTATAGTAAATACCATAGTATTTACTATACTTAACTGTACTAGTAATAGTTCGCGACAACCATTACCCATCATCGACCCACCACTATGCGCGAAACATAATGGTGGCTTCCACAACTTATGTATAACAGTATAAACGAGGATCGTTTTCATTTTAAAATGGCGTTTTAAAACGCAAATGCTCTAATGTAAACAGGGCCTTAAAATGAATATTACATGTTGGCAGTGTTGGGGGTAACGCATTACAAGTAACGCGCATTACGTAATAAGATTACTTTTCTGAAGTAACAAGTAAAGTAACGCATTACTTTATAAATGTACAGATTAATATTTGAGTAACTTTTTTTAAAAGTAATGCGAGTTACTTTTTAGTTTAATTAATTCAATTAAAAAATAAAATAATGTACTGAATTAAACCAAACATATTAACGTAGAATTACGCACTCTTATGTGCGTCTAAGCGGGAACAGTTTGAGTCAGAAACGGAGATGGCAGGCCAGAACTTGACATTTTTGCAATCATAAAAAATACCTGCAAGGCCTGAAAGAGATCAAGCCTCAGCCAAGTAAGAAAAAGTAACGCAAAAGTAACTTAAAAGTAATGTAAGCATTACTTTCCATGAAAAGTAACTAAGTAACGCAATTAGTTACTTTTTTGGGGAGTAACTTAAAGCTCACGTAACACACGCTGTTTCTGCATTTCTGATGTTAATCTGGAGTACCTATAATAGAGTAGTATTACATCCTTTATATCTCCGAAGAGTCTTTAGTTTAATCAGATTTATAAAAGAAAGATTGGCTTTACCAAATCTTTATGATAACATACAAAATAATGAAGAAGGAGGAGTTATACCGCGGGAGGAGCGAGTACGAGTCATGCAACACTATACAACACTTCTAACTTATGATTCACTACATGTTCGTGTCATTTATATATTATGCACGTGCCTATTTCCAACATAAGACAGAAGTCTTACTTACCGCATGCAAGTCGTGACCCGGTTGGGAAAATCCACAGCATCAAACACAAACCCAAAACTCCGCTGCTACCCCGGATAATAAACTATATCCATTGTTTTCATAAGGCTGGATTTCTTCTCCTTACATCCAAAAACACACTTCTTCATTCGTGCCATTGTTGAGTTTTGAAATTAAACAAAGCTGTGTGGCGTGATGAGATGTTTGCAAGTTTTAGCGTCTCCCGCTGATTGACGGGTGGGCGGGGTTTTCCGGGGGAAGTGCCCAAAACTTGTGCGAACTCTGGCGAAGTGCATTCGGCAAAGAAATACTCTGTAACACGCCCAACTGCTTTTTTGACACTTTGCCTACGTTTAGGATGAGGAAACAACTCTATAACTTTGTCAATAAGTCAGAATGCTTGAAATACCATTGAACCCCCCCCCCCCTTAATATTGTAATGCATTACTTTAAAAAGTAACTTTCCCCAACACTGCTGGCTGGGATTTTTTGAAGTAATGAAAAATAAATGTATGCGTTTCTATCAATGCATTTACTAGTAAAAGGCAAAAATAAAGTATTAAAGCATCCAAGTCTTCATAGTTGAGAACCTTTGAAGTAACAATCAAGTAAACTTTCACTTCTTGTTTTAGGTCTTGGTACAACCTTTACTGTGTGCTGAAACCTGGACAAATTTTTGCCTACAAGGATGCTAAGAGCTTTAGTCATGATGTTCTCTACCACGATAAGCCTCAATTGAGCCTCACTAATGCTTCATGCGAGGTGTTGACCAACTACAAGAAAAAGAAGCATGTTTTTAAACTGCGGTAAGATTTTTGGTTTATTTGAAAATAAAACTTAAATATTATGAGGTGTGTTACTGTATTGTTTATCCTCATTTAATTTTCCTGGTATACTCTCAGGCTTGGAGATGGAAGTGAGTATCTTTTCCAGTGTAAAGATGAGGTGAGTTATTGGTTGCTTATTCTAAAAAGTTAAGGATATAATTAATAAATAATACAAATAAGACAATATAATAACCTTTAATGATCAAATATGCTGTGTTTATGGTTCCACAGGAGGAGGTTCAGATTTGGACTAAAGCTATAGAGGAGGCTGTACAACCAATGACAGAGGAATCAGTAGCAGGGCCCTCAGGAGGAGTGAAGGCACAAACCCTACCACCACCTTCTTCCACTACTCCTGAGGTCCCATCTACCAAAAAGGACAAGGAGAAGAGGTTTAGTCTGTTCACTAAGAAGAAATAAAGAGTCCAAAGAATCCAGGGAGTACAGAAACCCTGGACAAATTGAATTGAACACATTTATAACACCAATTGTTTTTACATTATATTCATTTGTAAGGATTTAAGCTATATGAAATGTAGATTACACTGCTGCCTGTATCTAAGCTATTGAAGTGTTGCTAAACACATGTATTGCTCTTTATACTTTGTTGTATTTTCCTAAGCTAGTCACATACCGGATTTGATCAGTATACAAATAAAAGCACAGGAACCTGTTCCAATTCAACCAAAACCTATTTATAAGAAGAAGGGATTGCTTTTTGTCTTGATTTTTTTACGTGCTAAGCTTCTTCTAGGCATGCTTCAATGTGTATTATGACTAAACTATGCCTTGTTTTTCTAGTCTGCTTTACAAAAATGGTTGCAAATGTAATACTGTGCTCTTTGAAATAGGAACGTATAGGATTTTTAAAGAGATTGACAGCAGGAGGTATTGCAATCAAAGCGTTTGACACTGTACACTGTAACATTAACATGCAATATGTTCAGTGTGGTTTTAGATTGTCCAAAGTGTTGCAAAAGCTACTTTTCATTATGACAACTATAATATAAATAATAATATTATGAATATGTAGTATTATTAATGCTAATATATAATTAATAATGATACAATTATAAAGTACTGTCATACAGCTAAGGATAGTAAAAGTTGGGATGGCAGATAGTAGGCTCTTTTGAACCTCAGTAATGTTGAATGTTTATTTCAACGCATGTTTATGGGGTATGGTGCTACATAATTATTTGAAGTTTTACCCTCTCAAAACTCAGGTTTCCCAGTATAGTGTTAACATATTTTATACCCTCAAACTAAAAAAAACATGTCTCACATTCATCACATGTAAGGTTGGTAAGTGATGTCTAATAAAATCCTGTAGTCAACAAAACCCGTGTAACATCAACAGATATAGCATGGCATGCAAATAATGACAGAAAGTAATACAAGGAAGGGAAAAGAAATTTGAAATTACACATAAAGCGTCCAAAATATATTGCACTGACCGGAAAACCATTGCAATAAACTACTTAAAATTTTAGTGTAAAACTTTATTCAATAAAAATAAAAGAACGCAAATCACATTTATGAACGGAATAGATTATTTGAATGCATTGCCTAATCTAAGCTGACTAGTATTAAAGGGGCCCTGTTACCAAAATCTTACAGTAGTTCCCTTCAGCAACTGCAAATAGTGTGCATGTTGCAGTACATGGACAAGTAGATAGTGTTGGGTTTTTGTTTATGACTGCTAAAAAAAACCAAATCCTGTTATTCATGTGTTATGAGGGTCAGTTTTTTTTTTGCCTACTGGACCTCCAGATCTCCATTTTCTTGCTTTAAAAGCACTGCAGTCTAAGTTGAATGAACTCTTTTAACTTCTGTTGTTCTTGTCTTGTCTCTTTTATAAATCTATGTTCAATGCAAAATCACAAAAAGTCGAAGGCAAAGTATGAATCATTTTACGAATATGAAAATCAATAAACTCTGTTTAAAGTAAACTTTGATTATATTTATTGACTTGAAAATTGCTATAATTAAACGATTTATGAATTATTTTGACAGCCTCGTTTACTTTAATGTCAAGGGGGTGCTAAACGGCATCTAAGATGATCATATTACTAGTCATTGTCGCTCTTATCCAGTAGAGCGCACTGCTGAGTAAAAAGCAGTTTTTTCTCAAACGTTCTTCATATGTAAACATTTATGTTAACAGCAATGTCCAGTATAAAACAATACAATGAAAAATAGTTTAAAAAACAGATACGGGACCACGGACAGGTTATTAAAATGTCTGAAAAAACGAACATTTCTACCTGTAGCCCTGCTGAGGGTGCCATCGAGCTGCGCGGATCAACTTCGGTTGTCCCGACAACGTTGGCTACGTCATTTTGAATAATTCCCGCACCTAGGTTTCTGCTATTGGTCAATTCTTCTCCACCGCCCTGTCAGATGCGCAGCTGATTGGCTGTTTGACATGTCAATCTTCTGCGCTTTTCTTGCGGGTACAGGTTGAATGCGCGGTTACAAAGTAACTCTAGTACTCGATGGGAGTGTATGTGAAGTTGAGCTTTAACCGCGCAGCCTGCATAGATTGCAGCGCTTCAAGTTGTTTTATCTCGTTTGTATCGTTCACTTTAGATTTTCCGGATTTCCACCTTGTTTAATTTTTTCCAATTGTTGGCCCAAAGGATTTCGTTTTGATTTCAGGAATGGAGTTGGCTCGTCATGCCCCCTGCATTGTTTCGCGGGGGACAGTAATGTGGAGTACATGAAGCCTTAATTTACTCAGACGGACTTTTCATATGCAGAATATCTTTTGGATTTAACTTTTTTGCGGGGATTTTTTGTCTAACGTTGTTCAAAATGGATATTACAGTGTCTGAGTTGATGTCTAACTTCATGGATTCGCCGCTTGTGGTTTGGGTAAGTTAAGTCACAAAAGACATGGTGGCACCTGCTTTTGTGTGTGTGCGCGCGCGTGAGTTTCTGTTTGCTTTAGTTCATTTAGCACATAGTGCAAACCTGTGAAATTATAATGTGTGGTAGGCTATGTGAATTATGGAAACAAACTAATATAGGATTTCCATGTAGCAAATGTGTTATATTTGAATTTGAATTTTGTATATATTAGACACTTTTAGGAAACGTTAAACATTTAAATGTAGTTAATTATTGTAATGTATCTGTCTAAGTGTCTTATCAGCCTATCTCTGCAATCTATCTGTATGGGGCCTACTGTATACAATGGTCTATCATCTGGTTACAGTTACATTATTTTTAATTGTACCTACCAAGACAACACAACTGTACGTTCTGTTTATGCACAAAATGTGTTGGTCCTGGCTGTACCAGGCATACAATGTTAGTCACCTGACAGGGTTTGGTAAAACCTTCAGAGGTTACCCTTACCTTGACCCTCTTTCGTGTTGGCTTTCCTTAGTTACCTTGGCTGCTTTTCCAACTCATACGTCACCATGTCAGCCCACATTAGAAAATCATCAACACTCCTCTTGTCATATTGGAGTTCGCTTTAAATAACAATTTAAAGACAAGCAAACATTTATATATTAATATATGGATCACTTTGTAAAATACACTTATACTTCTATTTGCTGTTATAAACATGTGCCTAAGCTAACAAGTTTCATTTAGCCAAGCGTGTTAAAATTCACTCTGTAGTTGTGTTCTGAATCAGAAGGTTTGGTTTGCAGCGGTGCAGCTGTGCTTGTATCCTGTCTTGATCTTACAATTTTTTTTTATTTACAGGTCAAGACATTTGGACCGCTCGGGTCTACTTCAGAAGACAAGCTTTCCATGTTCATGGATTTAGTGGATGGTGTTTTTCTCTATAAGATCATGACACACATGTGAGTGATATACTGTAGACAGAAATGCTGTATGTGTTAGTGAATATGTGCTTTAATCTGGCAGCTGTTGTGTGGCCTATTTTTTTCATCAGAAACCACATCCTAACCTTTCGTGTCTGCTATCCAACTGTGCAGACTCTCTATGCGAATCTTAACGCTTCATTCGTTTTGTTTGTCTATTGTTATTAGTGCGTTAATGAAGACCCTTTGGCTGGGGGGGTGTCACCCGTTTTTTTTTCTGGGTCATTTTTGCGGAAATGAGTGAGCTTGCTAAAACTTTTTGGTGCTTTTGACTCAAAGTAAGGCCACGGAAGTTCTGGTTAGCTCATCTGTAACCTCAACCGAATGTAAAAAAAAAAAGAAACAGTTAAACAGGTGACTGTATGTGCCTTGCTCATAAACAAGGAAATTTTTACTATAAGAGCATTTGCATCATGCAAAGCAACTTGTACATCTTTTAACACCTAGAGTTTGTGCATCTATAATCAGCTATAAATCTACAGTTTCATATATGATTCTTGAGTTCTGAAACCTGCCACCTCAGTTTTGTCCTTTAACCTACTTTTACTCAAGCAGCCTACATGTCTTATATTTAGGGGGCTTAAAAGATAGCCCTCTTCATAGACAAAAGAAAATATTTTCTGGTGGCCGAGGGGGGAGGGAGGGGGTCTTTAATGTTTTATGGGACGATGATGTATGTATAAGCCTTAGACAGTCTTGTCAGTGACCTTGATAGATTGTTGTTTGTTGCGGTCATCTCACCATACAGTATTATGTCATGATGACTGAATAGTTGTCTTATACCATGTTCGCAACCAATTGTAGCTTAATGTGATGTATATCCAATTGAAACAAGATATTTGTTGAGATTGTAGACTTTATTTGTCAGGAATTAATTGAAAAGTAAGCAGTCCAGAACAACACTTAAATGTAAGTTGAAGTCCGTTATTGAGAGCTACTACTCTGCTTGAAACCTAAGTGGCCTTTGTGATGTCAACTAAGATGGGAGGTGGTTTTAGATGTGCATTGAGTTATTAAATTTTGATGAAAGAGACTTGGGTGGAAATAGTGTGTGTTGATGAATCATGCACAATATATTAAATAGAAAACAGGAAAATAAGATGGATTTATAAATAGGGTCAATATTAATTTCGTCTTGACCTTAAAGGTCACCTAAAATGGCAATTTTTCAAGAGGTAATATTAGTCTCGGGTGTCCCCAGAATGTCCATGTGAAGTTTTAGTTCCAAACACCCTATAGATCATTTATTAAACCATGTTGAAAAGGCCCATTTTTGGGTGTGCATGAAAAAGTGCTGTTTTTGTGTGTGTCCATGTAAAGTCAATCTTGAAAATAGTATCTAAACACATTATAAATGTTGGAAGTGTATTGCTGAAGCACGCCAGAAAGACTGTAAACTGTGTAGTACTGAGTTGCAGTGATAGATTGTTACACAGTTTTTCACCATTTCTGAGTTCGGGATTTTTTAGGCGGGACTAAAACAGTGGCTCGATGATGCACTTGTGCCACCATGTATGACCCAGCCCCTAATACGTGAGCATCCTTTCAGGTTGTAACACTATTTAAAGGTAAGAGCGACTGCAGCTTTCCTGCGACTGAGGGTTTCGCACTGACAGCGGACATGCCCCACTGCTTGAGAGCAGAGATAGATTTTGATAACTTATTTTTAGTGATGCACCGATGTATCGGCCACCGATATTTATTGGCTGATTTTTGATGAATTTGAAACCATCGGCAAAACCACAAAAAAGCCAATACCGATTGTTTATTAATTAACCGCATAAAGGCAATGAGTTGCAATTAAAATGATTTATCTGGTGTGCACTTAAAGGAGTAGTCCAGTTTAAAGATGGGGACCATTTGACTTTTCATAGTAGAAAAAAATACTATGGTAAAGTCAATGGGCCCCATCTTTAAAGTGGACTACTCCTTTAAGCACCGACAGAAAACCTTTGTTGAGCTGGCTCAAATGTCTTGGACAATAAAATAAACAGACTGCACTTAAGTGGGGGAAAAGAAGTCCAACTTTTTTTCGAAGTAGCAATATTTATACTGTTTAAAGCAATAGCACTGTCCGGCATTATTTATGTTTATTAAAGAAATCCATTATATGTAAAAAAAAGAGTTAATGTTTGAAGGTTGTCATGTTGTCTTATTATATTAGTTTTAGCTTAATTTGTGCCTCTCTTATTATGTTGGTCAGTTGAATATTAATTAGATCCAATCCATGTTCGGTAAAAATAATTTGATGCAGAAGTAAACTACCTAATAGACCAACTGTATAGTATTGTATACAAGTGTTTAATATCGGTATTGGCCAGAAGTTGTCTGTTTAAATCGGTATCGGCCCAAAAAAATCCTATCGGTGCATCCCTACTTATTTTATTTACTAAAAAAATACCCTCTTGTGGCACTCATTCGCAGATGATGTCATTTAGACGGCTTGGACGGGAGCATTCGTCAACTCTGCCCCCTCTAACTGTCAATCTGCTGCCAGTTCTATTTCTAAAATAAATGCATACTTTTCTATATCCAATCAAAGCACCGTTAAAAAATCCACAATCCAAATCCACAAGCCACACCACTATTTTCCTCGCATGATTCTGTTTTACTTAGAAATGCATCACAACACGGAAGTAAAGTCGATCGCGACTAGGTTCATGGGGACTTTAAAGGAACACACCGACACTTTGGGATTTTAGCTTATTTACCTCATCCCAGAGGTAGTTAAGGATACGGTGAATAAGCTAAAATCCCGAAATGTCGGCGTGTTCTTTTAAATTCAAATTTAGATAGGAGTTAGATAAGTCCATACATACTCCTAACATCTCCATGCATCCCGCAACTCTGTCTGCACAAAGATGAAAAAGGTATGTATGGACTTATCTAACTCCTATCTAAATTTGAATTTAAAAGAACACGCCGACATTTTGGGATTTTAGCTTATTCACCGTATCCCCATACGGTGAATAAGCTAAAATCCCAAAATTTCGTCGTGTTCTTTTAAATTCAAATGTGCTGCTGCTTTCCTCCACGTTCACTGTTATCTATTTCTGACACCATACACTGTGTTAATAAGACATTCACCTTACTTAAACATGTGATAATGAATTATGTATAGAATATATAAATAGAAATTATGACATGTCTGTGGTCTCTGGACTGTTGTGGGCAGGGCCTGCCCAATATGATTATCATTACAGGCTGGTTGTGGGCAACTTTCCGATCTCTATCGTAAAGCCAACAATGAAGTGACTTAAACTGCAATTCATCGACTGGCCACTAGATGCTGGGTCAAAAAGGGAGTCAATTCCCATAGAGCCCCATGTTAAAATGCCCAACTTTACAGCAGAAATAAACAGCCTGGTGCAAAAAGTGGTTTTGGTCTATATAGCCAATTTTGCCCTTCGTGACAGCTGTGGGGTGGTGAATTTTTTATAATTCATCTGTTAAAATTATATTAAGCCTTAAAGTTCTGCATAATTAAGGGCGTGGCCACTTGTGTGACAGGTGAACTGCCACTGCTGTCACTACCATCTAGCTAGGTGGGCGTGGTTTCACAACCAGCCAATTCAGCTTCACCCACATCCTGTCTCTTAACCCATTTTCGGTTATCCGCGAGTGATGCAAAGGCAAGCCCCGGCAACTATTGGCTTCAAAAAAGCTCTTCACAAACCTGTGGGTGACGTCACAAACACTTTGTCCATATTTTTTTGTCTATGGTACACACAATTATGTTTAAACGGCTTATAAAAGTGAATTTCTCATGCTAGGCGACCTTTAAAGAGTAGTTTGCCCAGAAATGAAGAAATGTGTCTGCACATCCTGGCCGTTTTTTCTGTACAATAAACGTTTTGGTGATCATTTATTGTCAAACTCTCAAAGGACAAAAAAGCATCTTAAAAAAAGTCTTAACTGTACTGAATATTCAGTATGTTGAAACCACTGTGCAAAATATAATATAACTTGTGTTAATAGATTAAACTTGAACTTTCAGTTTAAGGTTTGTATGTAGACTGAATTCTGGTTGGGGTTAGTTATTTAAGAAAGCCCCCATATCTGTCTAAAGGTGTCCAGTGTGTTTCAACTGAACCATCACAAATGAGTGGAGATGTGGAATGCTAAGGGTTATGTACACACAGCTCTTGCTTTCTCTTTACCCATGTTCTCTTATAATGTGCCAAAACACGCTTGTGGCAAACCAATATCCTTGCCAGTGTGCATCAGGTATGCTATAAACAAAATTTAGGATTAGCAAGTATGTTCACACGCTAACAATTTCCCATCTGGCAGATGTCCTCTGTATGATCCCTATCTGTCTTTCCTTAACTTTACCCAAACAATCATTGTTTTTCTAGCCATACTGTCAGTTGCAATATCTATGGTTGTAAAACGGACCCATAAAAGTAAAGCTTAAAGCAGTGCTGTTGCCTTTATTGCAATAGAAAACAGTTCAGGCAGACAGTAAAGGGAAAAGAAAACTGACCCTGATCTTTTGAGATTCTTTCACTAGCAAGCAGAAATTGTGGGCCAAGCTGGCACAATTTGCATGCCATTCTCACAAAACAAATGTAAATGAGGGTCGGACAAACCGAGTCTATGTAGGACCTTCATACTGTCTGCGCCAGGATCCTCCCCTGAGCGTCACTGAACCCGCTGGCTTTGGTCTTTGTATCCAAAGGTCTAATTCTGTGATAAGTAAATCTTATTGCTATTTGCGTCAGATAAGTTCAGGAAGTTTTAAGCGGTTGAAAGGAATTGGTCTGGACACCAATCTGTATGCAAAGTAACGTTGCAAAGCCATCAAAGGAATGCACAGCTTTCTCTACATTTATTGTCATACACACTAGCTCTACTCCAAAATGTATCTGTCTTACTACATAGACACCTGGGGGCGTATTACAGAAAAGTCCTAACTTTAAAATCTTATCTTAACTGTTTGGTAGCCGTGGTAATTTCAGTTAGGACCTCATTTAAGACAAAAGCTATTACAGAATGATGTTCCTAAATGCATTATCTTATCTTAACTGCAGATAGGAAAGTGGTATTACAGAAGCATCCTAACTTGACAAAACATCCTAAAAACGGTCTTAACTTTAGGGTAACCTCACAGGTGTCCTAACTTAAAACTTTAATGAGAGCCAGCTGAAACAATCACATTATGATAGAGCTGCGGGAGAATGATATTACATTTTTAACAAAGTGGAGGATGAAAAACATCAATGTTTGTTTTTGGATTACTCTTTGAATGTTTTTTACCTTCACACATTCACATAATCACAATGTTTCTCACTAGTGGAGCGATCTTTCAATTTCTGTCATCCCTCATTATTAAAAAACAGTTATCTTATCCGTGAACACTTGATGGGATTATAGTGAATACAGTACACACTTGACTCAGCATCTATTTCTTGTCATGTCTCTATTAAATGTTGAAATGTACAGTAGTATCCTAGCACCTAGGAAGAATAATTTTTAAAAATTTTGTAAGTCACATTTGCTAAATGTTTAAATTGAATGGTAACTGATAGATGATGTGCTAAAACACTAATACAAAAAACACAGACTATGATTACTATGAATTTAATAAAATGTATTTTTCTGGCCCATTGAAATTAAAAGGACAATTCTTTTGTTTACTGTAGCAGCAGCTCACGCATTGCTGGTTGCTTGGTAACAGACATGACAGTTGATAGCCGAACATGATTAAGCGATTTGGGATTTCCTAACTAGAGATGAGATAAGATTTGGTGAGATAAGATGAGAATCCTAAATCAATTTAAGATTTGCTTCTGTAATATGAATTTGTGAAAAATCTTAACTTAACACAACATATCTTAAGTTAAGACCTAAGATAGAAAGTTTCTGTAACATGCCCCCTGCCATCTAATCCTGACTGTCACAAAATCCCCTAAGTAACTTATTTGGGATATTGTACACAAGTAGAAACATCATCTGAAGAGATTTCTATAGAGTTTGATGCTAGATTGTTGCTAAGCATACAGGTTGACACTTAAATAAGGACAAATGTTTGGAAAAGTAATGCATGTTCTTTGGATTATAATCTAAATTTAATCTTAAATTTTGCTTTTGTTAAAGCTACAATCCTGGAAACATAAAATTGCAGATTACCTTACGTTCTTATATTTACGTGTGCTGAAGTCAAATGTTGTCAGAATGACACATGAAAGCACATACGTACATTTTATTTGGCATTTTAAAAAAGTCTTGTGAAATGTCCCCTTTAAAATAATTATTATAAGCTTGTAGGGGTGTAATGGTATGCAAAAAAATCGCGGTTCGGTATGTACCTCGATTTTAAAGCCACGGTTTGGTTCATTTTCGGTACAGTAAGGGAAAGAAATGCAAACATTAAACTGCAGGTTGTTTATTACTATAAACTTTTTAACAATTATTTTACAAAAAAACACTTTTTAATAAAATAAAATAAAATATATAAAATAAAAAGAATAAGAAATAAAATACTGCTGCAAAATTCTCCACTAAATAAAATACTCTCACTCTCAAACCAATATCACATAATAAAATATAATGAAAAATATAAATAAAGAACTATTTACAGTGCAGCATGACCAATCCCAGCTTGTAGGCCTGCTCATATGGGTTAAAGTGTAAAGTGCAGAATCAACAGTTTCAGACCCGCTCAGATTTTTAAGAAATTGTCCACAGTCTAAAGTGCAGCATTAACAGCTCCTGGCTGAAGGCCTGCTCGGATTCATTCACCTTTCATGTTTTTTGTCAAAAAAATTAACTTGTCCACATTGTCTACGGAAAGGGCAGATCTGCTGGGAGTTACAGCTACCGAACGTGCCGTGTATGTTGTTGTACAGCGCGCATTGTGTGATTATTTTTCTCCAAACTTCTTCAGCGAAAATCCCGCCATGCAGTCGATTTTATTGGTTTAGGTCAGTGGTTCTCAAACTGGGGTCCGTGGCCCCCAGGGGGGCCCCAGTTTTATGACATTTTATAAAATACATTCATTTTGTCATGAATTCTGTGTAATTAAACCTAAAAAATAAGGCTACTAACCAACATTACTACTTTGTATAACTTAATGTTTTGTTTAATTAAAATGTTAAATTTTAGAACAGTTTTTGTCATAAATTTTCTTTGGGGGGGCCGCAAAGGAATGCACTGTACACAAGGGGGGCCGCACGCAGAAAGTTTGAGAACCACTGGTTTAGTTAACAGTGAGATCAGTGATCAGTGTTTGGTGAAGGCAATCTGTACAGTGATTGACATATTGACATGACCAATGAAAACTTTAGAATCACCTGCAGGGTGGGATTTGCGCTGAACGCACGAAAATGTACAGATTTTCTGCACACAAACTATTACATTCGGTCGTTCGGTGCACATATGCACCGTGCCGAAAGCCCTGTACCGAAACGGTCCGGTACGAATACACATACCGTTATACCCCTATAAGCTGGCTCTTGTGAGTCAGTGTAAAGAGACACTGATGTGTTATGTACTTGCTCAACAACAGAGCAAAAATCTCACTTGCAGGTGACTATACATGCAAAAAGGGTTTCAACTTTACCTTTGTTGCTCTTGGTTCTTAGAGACCCAACCCCCATGAATCAGCGGGTCAACAAGCAAGTCAACAACGATATCAACCTGAGAATACAGAACCTCAACACTGTCATCCGACACATCAAAAACTACTACCAGGTAAGAGTCATTCCTCCATATCCTGTTTCAACTGCAGAAGACTTCCTGATTGCTATCAGAGGGTGAGCGTGAAGTGCAGGGTGTTTTAAAGACATCATAATGCGTTCATATGAATGCATGTATGAGATGCCAGACAGCAGCTGGTCTCCACAGACACAAAGTGTTGGTTCCAGTCTCATAAGGGATTAAAACAGTCTGCAGATGTGGATTTGTTTGTGGGTAGCTAGGAGCTTTAATTGTTATCCTGAGTAAAGAGTATCAGCTATATCAAGAACTTCTAAACTGATTCTTGTTATTACAAGAAGGTAACCAGTGGGTAATGATAATGTGTAAAAAAACTATTGACTAGTTGGTATGAGGGAAGTTTTGTATAATCAGATTGGTTTAGGGTTATGTCCACCAGACACTTATCAGATGCATTTCTTTGCCTCTATGAGCACTAAACACATTCATTACATAGGGTCACGTAGGGCTGTTGTTCTGCAGAGTTTAGCTCTAAACAACCAGTTGGGTTGACCAGACTGCTGTCATGACCCATTCCTATTACACACTGCTGTGTTTAATAAAGGATGTTTGCCGGTGTAAAATAGGGGTGAGAGTTCTTTCAACGCATTGGAAATTGAGAAGTCTTTACAATAAATTGTTTATGAGTGACTGTGGCCTTAATGATAGTAATTATTTTGAGGGAACGAGAAGGCTTCAAAGGACAAGGTCCTTCTTAACACTAGTTTATAGAAAACTTAGCATTTGACTCATTTGTGGTATCAAAGGAAAAAGTAGCAGCGGCCGCTTAAAGAAGGCTGTTGTGTTATTTCATACTGTTGGTTTTGGGAGGTGACATCTTTTGATTGGTTTGTCGGTTCTGGGCAGCATCCCATCATCTGAGTAAGCGCTTGCCACATCTGACCCTCTTTTCACTTGGCGACTACTCGGCTGAATTCCTGTTCCAAAATCACTGCTTTTCATCCCAACTTATGAAGTCTGATTGTGTGTGAAAATATCTGGATTTGCTTGTATACTAAGAAATAGTTATACTTTCCCTACTAACAAAATCACCCCTGAATGTATTCCTTGTTTTTGCCATTCTACCATGATTGTAGCCAATGTGTGAAATATACATTTTATTTTTAAGATTAGTCCATTTTCTTAAAAGAAAAATCCAGATAATTTACTCACCACCATGTCATCCAAAATGTTGATGTCTTTCTTTGTTCAGTCGAGAAGAAATTATGTTTTTTAAGGAAAACATTGCAGGATTTTTCTAATTTTAATGGACTTTAATAGAGCCCAACATTTAATACTTAACTCAACACTTAACAGTTTTTTTCAACGGAGTTTCAAAGGACAATAAACAATCCCAAACGAGGCATAAGGGTCTTATCAAGCAAAACGATTGTAATTTTTTACAATAAACATAACAAATATACACTTTTAAAGCACAACTTCTCGTCATGTAGATCCGGTCGTGATGCGCCAGCTGACCCCACGCAATACGTCATGACGTCAAGAGGTCACTACGCATTTACGTTAGGTCGCGCTGGACCGGACCTAGACGAAAAGTTGTGGTTTAAAAGTACATATTTTTTATTTTTCTTGTCAAAAATGACAATTGTTTCGCTAGATAAGACCCTTATGCCTCGTTTGGGATTGTTTATAGTCCTTTGAAACTCAGTTGAAAACTGTTTAAGTGTTGAGTTAAATATTAAATGCCCAACATTATTATCTATTATCTATTAAAGTCCATTAAAATTAGAAAAATCCTGCAATTTCTTCTTGACTGAACAAAGAAAGACATCAACATTTTGGATGACATGGTGATGACTAAATTATCTAGATTTTTCTTTTAAGAAAATGGACTAATCCTTTAAGGGCAAATATTTACCCTCTGCGATTAATGTTCATCTTTGTCATTCTGTGACACAGTTCATACAGTTCATGTCATTCTTTTCAAGTACCCTGGACTGGAGTTTCATGTAAACATCAATGTATATGAATAGGCCAATTTTTCAGTTCTGTGGTACAGTACCGTATTCAGTGCTGTGGTTGGACCATTGTTCTAACATCAAAGTAGTACAAAAGTGCTTTATAAGTGCACGTTTGCCGCCCAATCTCTTCTACAGTACACCGTACCTTACAAATAAGTGCTCTTAGGGCTGGGCGATTTGACCTAAAATCAAAACCTCGGTTAATCTAACATTTGACATCGGTTACGATTAATAAACGATTATTTTTTTGCCTCATAGTTCACTGACAAGGTTGGAAAGTTTAGGGTACACCTTAAATCAGCCTGCAATGCAATTATTCACATTTTTCCCAAAATAACTGCATTACTGAAAAATATTAAATAGACTTAACTCTATGCAGATGTTGCATGTCATTATGTACAATTGATGAAACTTTCAGAATGGGAAGTTATGAACCAAAGAATCATACAACCCCCATGACTAATTATAGACATAAGATACATACATAATAAGTTGTATCCAGATAGCATATTGTAATGAGATGAGTAGGGCAAAATACATACTTGGACTGTATCCTTTACACGTTTCTTGTATTCGATCCATTTTTTCTTAACTGGGCACTGATGTCTAAGCCATTTATTCTCATCTGTAATGCTTTTGGTGTTAATGTAGACTAGAAGTTCTCCCGTTCTCTCTCTCCGTCATCTCTGAAGTGTCTAATTAAACTCACGCGGGCGCGTCTTTTCGCGGTTTTGAGTGAGTGAGATGTGATGACATTACCCGGGCTGCTTAGAGACCCATCGGTAGATTAAACTGAGCGCGTGTGCGGTAAAAACCCGATCGCGCATTCCGTATTTTTGTCACAGGTGCCTGCACATTCGCGAGTACTTCTTAAAAAAAAGTACTGTGCTTCTTTTGGGCACTAGATGATCCTGCTGCTCAGTTAAACAGTGTTTGAGTTCTCCTCCATGTTTCGCTGTGCCACTGACAGGACGGGGCGGAGTTACGCAACATCACACGCAGCAGTTTGTTTTTAAAGGGAAAGTATTAACAGGATTCAAAACCGAAATAACCGACATGATAAAATAATGTCGGTTAGAGGTTCTGAATTTCGGTTTCGGTTATTTTTCGATTAATCGCCCAGCCCTAAGTGCTCTAGCAGTTATATTAAAGTAACAGTTTACTAATAAAGGGCAAAGTATAGTCCATTTTATACGTGATGGTCTGAGTACAGTGCGTGTGACACAATTTTTGTCATCAGAACTTGTACATTACACCCATAGGTCACGCATGTGCGTACAGGTGAATAAAGCATGTAGCCCAGGAAATGTCGCAATACCCATGCGTCGAACATATGTGTTCGTGTACACCTAAAAAAACATAACATATGCAGGGCTTTAGTGTTTTTATGTGTTATAAAGTAATTCTTTCTTGCAGTTGCCAGACCTTGCAATACACACAAACACATGTGAACACACACCTCCAGTGATGGCAGGCCCCCTTAACTGCATGTTTGGTTTGGGTGGAGCTTTTTCGGGAGTTTTTATAAGTCACCCATGTGGGGCTCTGTAATGATTAGTGGAAAAGTCTGTGTTTACGCAGAGGTGCCCTCACCTTCACGTAATTAGGGTTTCAACCAAGTATTTTAATTGGACTCATGTGCCCATCTATACGGTAAAAGATCTTTAGTGTGATATCTTGGTTAAACTTGCTAAAGAGTTTATTCATTTTCTTTGCACTGAAGGGCAAGTGTATATTTTGGGTTGTTTGTGTTGTATAACACTAGTCAGCACTTTTTACTTGTAGATCATCCAAGACAGACAAAAAAGTGCTTGTTCCAAGAAAAGGGGCTTAGTTTGACCCCGGAAACTTGGGCAAGATTTTGGTGTCTGATGTGGGTCAACGCTCTGCTGATCTGGACCAGATGTGTTGTTTTATCCCGTATTTATCACTCCCCCGGAGATCTAATGCAAGGGTCTGTTTGAGAGGAAAAGGGTCACTGAAATGTGAGAACTAAAGGCCTGAAATGTTTTCTTACAAACATTCGGTCAGTGGTCAAAGGAAACGCTTTGTAACTCATTAGATAGCTCACTTCAAAATAGGGGTGGGCGATAAACCGGTAGACATAATTAACCGGTAGAAATTTGTCAACCGGTAGAGATTTTGGACTATCGTTTTTATCGAGGTTACGCGCCCACGTCACGCTCCTGTGCACGTGGTCGCGAAAACGTAACGTTTGTACACGTATTTAAGCACTGCAGTTTTAAAACACGTTATTTTAAGCCATTGAAAAACAGACAACAGATCTGTATGCGTGCGTTCTTTCTGTGTGTCAAGAGCGGACAAGTCGCGCAACCGCTGCTCTTTTTGTCTGTGAGAAGCGCGCAAGTCGGCGACCGCTGCTTATTAAGCTCGTGAGCATTTTTCCGCTTTATTGGCCTTAAAAAGACATATGCGTCAAAATTCCCGTCTTTGCATGCATCCTCATAAACACGACCAGTTAGGTCTGAAGGGAAAGTAAACAGCTAAAAGAGAAACCGCATGTGTAACAGTGTATTGGATCCGGACTTTGGTCTTAAAGGGGAAGTTACCTAATTTTGCTCCTGTCTGTCACTCGTGTTAATCAAACAGCATTGAGAGAAAATCTCTCACTGCTCCTGATTAAATCACTTTTCTACCTTAAATAAAAATATATGTAGGCTTATACATACATGAATAATTATTTATTATCATTCTTATATCATTGACTGTTTATCTTCAGAGAGCTTAGGTTTTGTTTGTTTTTTATCTTCTTTCTATGCTTGTATATGTTTTCTGTGAGAATTATGAAAATTTCTATGGTATTAAAGATTTAAACCTTATTAAAACATAAAAAACTCTACCGTGATACATATCGTTATCATGATATAAAATTAATCCTATCGTGATAGAAGATTTTGGTCATATCGCCCACCCCTACTTCAAAATAAGACCTGTCTGTTAATGATTCTGATTATTCCGTGACCTGTGTCATTTTATCAGTTTAAGCTGTAATGGAGTGCCGCAGGGTTGACACATTTTTGTAGGCCAACACGGAAGTAAGCAGTAAACTGGATCCCTCACCATAAAGCCCATACATTTTTTTCCCATAGACTTTTGAATTATTGCCAAAAATAAGCTGTGTTTAAAACAAGTTTATGACACTTACATGTTTTGTCCAACAAGATAATCTTCACAGATAAACACAACTTTTTTATCTTTTGAAGTCTACATGCGTTTACTAGAAATGAAAAGCTAACCTTAGGCTACACCACGGTCTCTCGACATTAACGTCATCACCACCAAGCTTCCGAGAGCTCTTTCAAACTTTATTAAACACTTTTATTAAAAACATGTTCCTTGATAAGGAAGTACTCTGTTGATGAATCCTTGTTGTGAATTGTGCCCATGTTGTTTTGTTTTTAAGATCTTCATGTAATGGCATTTAAGGTACCCAACAAAAAGTTAAGTGTTTTTTGTTAGATCTTTGTATTTGTAATGTCCTTTTTACTCTTGTGTGCTCTCTCTCTCTCTCTTTTCCCCCATGTACTACGTAGTATCTGAGTGTCGCAAATGATCTCGGCCAAGTGTTCAGAAATGGCTATTCATTCTGGTGATTGGACCAGAAGGCCAGTGAGATAAGCAGTGGACTGTAGACTGGTCTTTTATGTTTATTTGTGGACAAACGAAACAATGTTGCCATTTTCTAAAGATCTATAAACTGAAACATGGTTTTTGATTCAATGGATATAATAGCACAGTTTGTTTGAGCATGCGTATGTGTGTGCGTCAGCCACACAGGAAATGAATGTGATAAAGGAAGATGATTTTAGTGATTCATTAGTGGTGCTTGTTAAGGGCAATAGTGATGCCTCATGGTTTTCTAGGTTTGCGCAATTTAACCAAAAGGTCATATTGCGATTATTTTTATCGTGATTTGAATTTCAGATTGCTGCTGTTCAGATATAAAAAAATGAAAAACGCACAGATTTCCATTACATTAGAACAGGGTGTGTGAATACTGCAAGATAGCAAACAACACCCCTGATTCTGAGTCCCTTGAGTTCAAGAACTGAACTCCTATATTGAATCAAAAGGGATTTGAAAGAACTAACACAGATCTGCATTCACATTGAATCTGACTTTATGTGGATTGTGATCTGTTTTTAATGCAGATAAATTCAGGCTTGGTGCACTTTGCATTCACATTTTAATACCCAACTTAATTATATTAAAACATAACACTGCATCCACTCAATGCATGTTAAAGGGCACCTATTGTCCGATTCACGATTTTACATTTTCTTTAGTGTGTAATTGTGTATTAGTACATGTTAACGATATGCAAAGGGAAATACACCAAAGTAAACGATGACGCATTTTCAACGTAAATCTCTTTTCTTGGACTACAACAAACATACAGATTGTAGGCAACAGTTTACTTCCTGGGATGGTGATGTAGGCCAGGCCCTACATTATCATAATTCATCCCGCTTCGGACTCAGCCTGTAAGTTAACTCCTGTTAGCATTGCATTGTGAGCGAATCCTTCAAACATGGTAAGGAGCGTCACATTTCCGGCTGACGTCAAAGGTATTCAGGCAAATCACAATGTACATATTGGCTGGCCAATCAGGGACACAGAGCTTTTCAAATCGATGAGTTTTGTACAAAATCTGTGCATTTCAGGAAGAGATACAAAACTATATGGTATGTGGTAGGGTTGTTGCGGTGACAGAATTTTCCCACTGGTTAATCAGCGTGTGACAAACCCGGTGATACCGGTTTCACCGGGTGGGAGGGGCTTATAAATGCACATACAGACAAGCGCATTTTACTTTCACTTTTGAATTAAATGCAATTGTTTAAATCCAGCGCTTGCGTACGCTGCGTTAAATTGCGTATGAATTTGCGTGCAAATGCGAGTGCTACAGCTGGTTTAAGTGCTTGAGTCAATGTGCGCAGGTACTTCTGACAGAAACCCGCCAGTCCAAAGCAGAGCAACCGGCTATTCCTCTATAAAGCGCTGCTTGAATGATGGGTTTATTATTATTCTTAATGAAAAACACAACAACAAAACGATCTTGCTTATATTAAACATCATATTATGTATATTATAACAAAAACGAGTAAGCACGCGGCTTCTGCCATTGTCTGGTCTGTCAGCTCGCCGCAGTCTGACAGGAATAAATGAAATCTGACACCCGCAGCCGCTGCTCTGTGATGACGCGCGTTCAGCTCCGCTGAATTCAGGCAGCAGATTCAGTTGTTAGTGTTTGCTCTCTCTAACGAAACTAAATGATTTAATTACAAGAAAATATCAAAACGACGGTGAAAGACGGTGTCGCGGTGGGCAAGTGATCTAACCGGTGAGAGGCTGAAGCACCGGTAATCACTGTTTCACCGACTATCGCAACAAGCCTAGTATGTGGAAAATGTGTTTTTTGAACCATAAATTGTATTATACCGAATACACAAAATAACATTGTTTTTAAGCAATGAAATAGTTGCACTTTAAAAGTAAACTTCAAAAAGAGTAAAACCCTTAAAATTTTGTTTGAAATTTTGTTTGAAATGCTGATTGTCAAGTGGGTTTAGACCCTGTTTATACCTGTTTTTGGTGTCGTCCACTTGTGATGCGATCGACCAAAACGTATCTTAACATCAGGCCTAAGTTAAATTAAAATCACCCCTAATGTTTTGATTCCACAAACCCTTCCAAACACTGAAAAGTTTCTAATGTCATGATCTGGAGATTGTAAATATATCCACATGAGCATTCGGTTACGACGAAAGAGATTCCAGATTGCATGTCTCCAATTCCTAATGCCAAATTTATTCATTCTCCCAGCTTAACCTAGATTTAGCCTTAAGTGCATCTCACATTGGGTGGTTTAATCTTTACAGGCCAGCTATGCCCCAGTTTCATTATGGAATTGAGGATCTATAGTAATCCATTCGGCCATGTCACAAATATATATGTTGGGGGTCTTGAAGAAGACCGTCCTAGTGTCATCTCTCTGTCTGCCCCATACTTTCTGATCTCCCTCACCCATTTAGATTAGCTCTAAAATGACTCACCAGAAAGTGTCTCAGCCTGAAGATAAGGACAACAGACACTGGGAACAATGGGCCGCTGGGGGAGGGGAGGGGTAGTTTGTTGGTTCCTCCCTGCCTATTGTCTGGGAAGCAAGTCGTTGTGAGCATGAGCCACTGTAAGCCGACTCCTCATTGGGCTGGAACATGAGACCCGTGGCCCTGCCGGGGCCCCTGCTCGTGACCGTGCTGTACATAATGAACCATAACATCATAAGAGGACTTCCAATGTTTTGTTTTAGTGTCTGATTGCAGTTTACTCAAATGGATTTAAAATACTTTTGATGTACAGGTTTGGCTCTCGGACAATGATGTGTCAGCTTTATTTATGTTTGCATCTGGTTCGAGGGCCAGCCCCATACCCGTTCATTTTAGCTGGCCTGACAGCTTGGGCATTCCCTGCTAATTCATAATTGCTTGCATTCTTCAGATGCACATGGATGATTCTCACGAAATCCAGACTTAGGTGTCCAGCATCAGATTTTTTTTAAAAAGCCCTTGAAGCCAATTTTTTTGCACATATAAGATTAAGGTCTGAACTTACTATAACCATTAGTTTTAGAGGATTTAAAAAAAAAAATTTCCTATAGGATTATTTACTTTTACTTTTTTTTATTATCATTATCAAAAATTATCATTACCGCAACATGATATTACATTAAATATATGCATTTACAAACTCATGTTTCGGTAATGAGAACTAAAAAGTGGTCTAGGTACTAAGACAAAACAATTTCAACTTTTATCTGGAGAGAAAAAATAAGAACAGCTTACCTGGTAGCCATCTTGAGTGTCACAGTCGATTATGTCCCTTCCAACTATTTTTTTTTTGAAAATGTTACTTTTTTGAGGGCTTAAACCATGATTGAAATTGTTGCGGAGGATGAGCAAATTTGTCTTGGAAACATTTATATTCCTTATTATTATTGTCTCTACATTTACCAATAATCACCAAATACCATGTTTCTTTACTATAAATGTTTATAGTATAACATGCACTGAAGCTTTTTATTTTTTAGATTTTTTTATTATAAATATTTCTATGTCAAAGAACCCAAATCCAGTCATGGACACGTTGCCGTAATGAAAATGTTCCATTTTAATGTGGAAAAAAAGAACAAAATTGGTTTGTATGATGTCATTTAAAATCATGTGCAAAATAGTACATGAAGAGATGTTTGTAACTGTATACTTCTTATTTTGATAATCTTACTTTGCATTTACTTTTTTTATCAAAATATTTCAAGACACCTCATAAGTCTAATTTCGTGAGAATTGCCCACATGCAGACACAGTATTATAAAAGCAAAAACCCCTATTCAGCGCTGCCACACATCCAACCTGCTCGATTTGACTACAGTTTGCTGTTAGCATCAGCGATCACAACCGTCTTAAAGGATGTGGTGAAGACTCATTCGTAGAATATTTGAATCAACCGCACGCAGGCTCTGTAATTGAGGACAGTAACAGCGGCGTTCCTCATGCACTTGGCGGGTTTTTGCGAGTTTCTCTTTATTGTAGCTCTGAAAGAAGGGAGGTGTCTTTTTGAGCTAACCTGCCAGCTCTTTGTTCTTATATTTGCTTGCCCACAGTGGAGATGTAATGGCCGTTCCCAGCGGTGTACAGTTTCCTCTTGCTGTGTACAGTACCTGCACTGGCCTGGAGGCAAGGGTACTCCTTAAGCTGTCTCTGTCTCTCTCCAATGTGGTCTTACATTTTTTTTTCTCTTTGCATGACCTGCTTCACCTAAATCTAAGATGTTTGACCTCTTTCAATAGCTGACTCAATCTTAGTGAAGTAAGATCTGCACACACGTGATCAAGGGTACACACAGTCACTGTGGTTGATTACTTTTTGAAAGCAGGCATCTGTGTGCCTCCCAACCCTGAAAACAGGAAACCCCCTCCTGAGACCAGCTGCCATGGGAAACCCAAAAACAAAGCAGTCTAGACCACTTTCTCTCTGCTAAATAAGATACAAAGTGAATACTAAAGTGACCTTTCATACTTTTTTTTTTAAAATGTTTTGAGTTGCCATTTTAAAGCCAGAGATGATTTGCAAACATGGATTTCAAGGCTGGTTGATAAAGTTTGCTACTGTAAAGCAGATGTTAGGGCAAAACGTGTTCACTTATTCAGGGAGTCAGTGTACAGTACTATGACACCATTTAGATTATTTGTTTTTGCAGTAGTATAGTGACCATATGTAATTTTCGGTCTCTTCAATTTGAAATTTGCATGCAATATTAAAACCAGAATAACATTATAAACTAAAGTGTCATGTTTTAATGTGACCGTCCCTTACTTTTAAGAAATAGCAGGAACCTGCAGGTTCTTTTAAACCTAAATGAAATAAAAGCCTAATTTTTTAATCTAATTAATAACTTTAGGACTTTACTCTACTTAAAATAATTCAAGATGTGCTTGGTGTCAAGAGAGGTCACACTAAATACTGACGTTCACCTGAAGAAACCATTTTGTTCAGAAATTTGTGATTTTGTTTGTATCTTAATAAAGAGAACGAAAAATAAATATTGATTGACATTAAAACTTTGCTAAAACACCAAAGCTGGTAGTGGTCTAATGGTGCATTCACACCAGCGGTGGTAGAGGCAGCAAAAACGCGCTATTCGCGTGTAGTTGGATGCTTGAACATTTGAGTTTACTCGCTTCATTCGCTCGTGAAATTCTAGTCATTCGAGACATTCACGTGGAAATTCGCATCATGGAAGGGGCTTCTGCAACTCCACTCGCTTCCTGTACTCGTGTCACTACTACAGCAAGGTCCTGATTGGTTTACGCGGCGCAAAAAATACGCGAAAGTTCAGATTTTTCAACTCGCGCATTTCCCGCAGCAACGCTGTATTTGCGCGGAACACGCCTTCTAAGCCATTCGCGCATACCGCGCTGCAGGATGCCTAATCGCGTCTTTGCATTGACTTAACATGCACACTAAAAAAATACAGGGTTGTTTTTAACCCAGGGTTGGGTAACTATAGGACAGAACACATTTCAGGGTTAAAATGACCCAAATAATGGGTTGTTTTAACCCAACTATTGGGTTGTTTCAACATGGTTGATTAACAATAACCCAGCAGTTGGGTTAAAACAACCCATTTTTTGGGTCATTTTAACCCAGAAATGTGTTCTGTCCTATAGTTACCCAGCCCTGGGTTAAATATTTTTTAGAGTGTGTAAATCACTCTCGCTTGCCGCCTCTACTGCGTCTGGTGTGAACCCTGCATAAGACTTTTGCACAGTACTGTATGTTGCAGAGCAAATTAAGTAAAATCCTAAACTTCTTAAAGTCTAAAAACTGCAGCCTATCCTGTTGCATGATGCAAGCCTACCTTATCAAGTGTAATGTAATATCGCTTGGACAGAAATTCACAGAGCAAAATGGCATCTTTAAATCAGGTTAAGCAAATGAAAATACTACCTTATTGTGCCTAAAATTCTGATATACCAACACAGAAAGCTTTAGTGTAAATGTGTATGTTTTTGTGTGTGTGTGTGTGGGGGGGGGGTGGTTGGATGTCACAAAGCATATGGGAAATATGCCTTGCTCCATAAACCAGCTTAATAAGCCCTGTAGCTATTCTTCTTTGACGGTATACACAAGTTGCAACAATTACATTTTGCCATTTTTCTTTACTGACATGCTACCCCTCAAGCCTAAAGAAAATATCCACAAGTAATTACAACTTTGTGGTGGGTTTGTGGGCACCATCCCAACAACAGGATGCATTAGTGTCACAGTCGTAAGTTATACAAGAGCTGTGTTTGGAGACTCTAGTTGTCTTCAGTTGCACCAGCCTGAAGTTTTCTCTATTCATTAAATGCCATATGGAGCAACTCTAGATTTGACAAACATCTGTCACTTTCAAATGTGACACATGTAGCATACGTCTCTTGCTTGGGAGCTCTGGTCAAAGATCAAGATTCATCCATTGTTGGCACAGCCCATCTAGAGACAGAGGTGCTGGCATCTAAACTTTTACACAAACATGGTCGTGCTGCTATGGTGGTCATTTCACTTCTGTATAGATGGGACTAAAGTGGGGGGTTGTGTGTGTGTGTGGGGGGGGTTCCATTAGGCTCCTTTTATTTAATAAAGAATTAGGGGAAAGGGGGCTGTTATGGCTCTTTAGGTCAATGAGAGTTGCCAAGGAGTCTGGAATGTCTCTCCCTTCTGTCCCTGCTGTTGCCCTCGAAGTCAATGGAAGTGAATGCCGGTGTGTCCACACATACACAGAGACCAGAGGAGGATTTACATCTTTTGTAAGCTACTTGTGACCTGTGTTTTCAAGTTGTGGAGGGATTTGGGGTGTAAACCTGTGGATTTATTTGGTAAAAAGTTACAAAAGTACAAAAAATCTGCTAGGTACATTTTAAATCTGTCTATCCATCCATTCATCCATCTAAGCATGCATTGGTTGGACTGCATTGTTTTCAATAGATTTTATTCCTTTGTCTTTGGATTTTGGTTCGATTCTGGTGCATCTTTTCACTGGAGGCAGTATAGGTTTGTAACCATGGTAATGCTAATGGCATTAACTATAATACATTACACATCAGGGTGAACTTACACAATCTACGTTCAGTGTAACTGTGCCAAGTTGGATGGTGCAACAGATGAAAGTATTCATGATTAAGACCAGCATAAGGCTTACACACAACTTTTTCATGTAACCGGCCTCTCCACTGAATGTTAATCTGCTCTTCATCTTCCCAAGCGTATTCATTGGACGACATAAAACAAAAAATGATTCATGCCATAAGAATATTGTGGGTTAACACACAAAAGTATTCTATTACAGTAATATACACAGACTTACAAAAAATCTACCCCTAATGTATGCTTGATGCACTGTTCACTTGTTTTTGCAGTGCTCTGTGGAACATTTTTAGTTTCAGGAAGTGGTGACGTGCGCTGTGACCACATGGCATGAGTGCTCACCTGGGCTCTTTGTGTACAGGTTCAGATGTTAGCGACTGATATCGTGCTACTATATTTGGACACTGTTTGCCGTCTTGGCCTTTATGTGGTTTTCTGGCGCTTTCATAATGCCCTACTGTCATTATAACCTTGAATAGAGACTCATGTTGCACATTTCACATTAGAAACAAAAAATAAGACAGGAAGCTGTCTGCATGCCTGTGAGGTGAAAATGGTGATGAGGTACAGTCCTGACTGTGAAGGACCGGATGGGAATTTCTTTGTAATTGGAACAAATCCCTCAACCCAAGTATTAATCTTTGGCACCTAACTCATTGAAACATTTGTGCTATTGAATGATACCTGAAAATATGCAGCAAGGTGTGCCATGACTTTTTTAAGCAGTTTTCATTTTTTGCCTTGGAGGGAAAATGCGCGAGGAAGAGACATAGTTAGGCATACATTTAAGGCATGTAATTGCATGTGAGCGATTAGAAGCACTTTGATATGTTTACCATGACATGATTTTAATGTAAACACATTTGGTTATGTCGGAAGTGACTTGACAAAATGGGCTAAAAATTTTAATCTGTGATGTAATTTGTAATTTACAATAATAATAACATTGAAATATTGACAGGTTTAACCTAAAGGTTAATAAACAGTTTGTAGTTAAATTTGTTTCTATTACTTGTAATATGCTTGTGGTCTACAATATAACTTCAAACAACTGACTGTTGTCTACTTTTTTAAAGCAATATTTTACCAAAGCACAGTCAGTGCCATTGTTTTTATTTATTGTGTAATATTGAACATTTGAAAAAGATTATAGAAGCTTGTTGAAAAGTAGGGCTGGGCAAAAAAATAGATATTTCGATTAATCGTTTTTTTTTTATGGGGTCGATTCAAAATCGATTCTCAAAGAGCAGAATCGATTTTTTTCATATTTATTTCCGCAAACATTGAACATAAGATTAATGTTAATCTAATTACTAGTCTTCTTCACTAGATGTCACCCTGTTTTTTGCCTTCCGCTGTGTTACCAAGGAGAGAGACGCGAGCCTGTCATTCATTTATTTACTTAAAATGGCAGTTTCAGGTGCTTCATCGACGTTGATGCCACCTTCACATAAAAAGTCAGAAGTATGGAAGCATTTTAGATTTCACAAGCAAGACGACGATGTTAGTGTTGTGGCTTTTAATTTCTTTTTATTAATTACCCACTTGTAAACTGCTGTTCACTGTTCTTTTTTATTAATATAGTATTTGTATTAAATCCATATTCATTGAGTTGAATCAAGAATCAAGTATAAAAACCGGAATCGAAAATTGAATCGAGAATCGAAATCGAATTGATTTAATAGCTTGTGAATCGAAATCGAATCGGTCTGTAACATCTGAATTGATACCCAGCCCTATTAAAAAGTGACTTAGTAGTTTTTTGTAGTATTGCAAATCATGTAATTTTGTTGGTATTAGTATTGACTAATAAAATTGTGACCCTGGACCACAAACCAGTCATAAAAGTCAATTTTTTGTTTAGGAAAGGACAGTATTTGGTCAGAATATTTTTTGCATCATTTTAAACGTATTAAACACAGCGCATATTTTAAACGAAAATATATTTGGCAAAGAAGTTCAAAAGTTGGCTACATTTCATCTTTAACATTAGATAATATTTTCATTTATTAATAAAATTATTTTTAAAATGTTTGTTCATTATTACTCTTAACGAAAAACTCAACCCCAATTAAAAACTTACCTAAGTTAAGCGAAGAAATCAAACTTTCCGACTTTCACATTTACGTGAATTTTGTAAGTCAGGAAATTATTTACACCATATGAGTGCAGTATAATTTAACTAACGATCATGTGCTGTGCTGTGCTGGTGTGATTATGCTTTTTGCGCTACAGAGAACAAAATATTTCAGTCAACCGTTCATGCATTTAAAGGCGGAGTCCATGATGTTTGAAAAACGCTTTGGAAAAGGAGACGGGCCGACTACCAAAACACACTTATGGCCAATCAGCAGTAAGGAGCGTGTCTACTAACCGACATCCTTGCCGGGTTGCGTATGTGTGGGGCGGGTCTATCAACAGAAGGTCCAGATTTTATTGGGGTAGGGGCGTGTTTGTTTAGGTGATTTAAAATATCAACATTGGCTTTCAAACATCGTGGACTCCGCCTTTAAGAGGCACCGAAATGAGGCACAGAAATCTGTGTTCTGATTCGGTCCGGTAGGTACCGGCCATATAGGCATCGGTGCCTTAATGGCCAGCGTTTCTGTACCCGACCCTAGTTGAGACCTGTGAGAGTGTATTTTCTTTGTGAATTTTTAGCAATTTTCTATTTTCGCTTGGGTAGGTTTTTTTGCATCAGTACACTAAAGGAGTTTTAGTAGGATAGTATTTTTGGAGCTTATGAAAACATGCAATTCTGTAGCAAGAAATGACTTTTTCGGCTGTAATGTTGCATACAGTGTTATGACAGGGCCTCTGTGGATCAGGTTAGTTTTAAATCTGGCTGCTGTGGGCATGTCAGCATGTGGTTTGCTCCACAGGAACGTGAATATAGAACACTGGGCCACTGAGTAGTGAAAGAAATGGGTAAACAACATGTGGTTTGAGCTGGTCTGCTGATTAGATATTGATCATCTGTGGTTTCTTCATTGCATATCGATAAAAAACCCTTAGGCAAGTATGGGTCACTGTAACACAGAGGACCTTGTCTGAAAGAGTCACAATGACCATTGATTTTTCCCTTTGTAAAACTAGTGCACTTTAAATAAATAAGTGTTGTTGTGCACAGTAATCTGCATATTCATAGATCAAGGGTGTAGTGTTACATTCCAGTTATTTTAAACCATGAAGAAATTACTTTCACAGGAAAAACATTTTTCTGATTTTCTGATTTACATTTGTCAGAACAGCTTTACAGAGCAACTGTATAGATTTTTCGCTTTGCTACTGTAATTGCTGCTGTAATGTTTCTGTAATCTTCACAGAGTAGAATGCAAATGACAAGTACCATTTCAAATGTTTCCTGAATATACAGCTGTGCTTCATTTAAGAAAATGTGGTTTGTCTTTTGATAAAAACAGTGACTAGGGCTGCACGATAAATCACATGATTGTCATGTGCTTCTTGTCAGTAAAGCCGGTTCCTTGATTAGTAGTAAATCGTCATCACCTGCTTTCCTACATTCCTACAGCATTTACTACACAAAGCCGTAGTTAACTGACAATCGGGGCAATTTCGAATTTATTATCGTGGACGTATCCCCTGCGATATCTATGCGATATGGCCCAGCTTGTCAGGGAACTACGGCTATGTGTAGTAAATGCTGCTCCATCTGAAAGAAGGTGATGGCAAATTACGACTTTTTCTCCTAGGGGTTTTTTTCATCCCCTCGAGAGTCCGCCACCTTTGACTTAACTTACTAGTTTACTGTATACGTTACATTATTACTATGCTCGTTTTTCTCGGTTTCATACATCTATTAATGTAAAGCTGCTTTGAAACAATTAACTATTGTGAAAAGCGTTATAAATAAAATTGAATTGAATTGAATTGAATTGAATTGAATTGAATTGAATTGAATTGAATTGAATTGAATTGAATTGAATTGAATTGAATTGAATTGAATTGAACCTGGACATGGTTTTCCTGTACATTTTCCTATATGGGCAATTATTACATGCATTTTCAACCTTATCATGAAAGTTTTTACCCAAAGTTTTTATCATACTGATATCTTGGATGCAAATATTTGGTGGTTTAAACACCAATGCAAAGTCTCTATTGAAGTTTTTTAAAGCATTTTTTATGATGTTCAATAGTTAAGTAAGTGCTAATTTTGGAATTGTCACATCCGTAACAGAGAAATGTCACATCTCCAATGCTGTTTTCTCCTCATAAATGCCCATACAAAACATAAAATTAATATTATTTGTTCTTTGAAGAGCCATCCTTCTAGGTTTTGGATGTTATTGCTTCTGGTTTGTGGGTTTTAGTTCTTACAAAGAATGTTGTCTCCCAAAAACTTTTTTGTCACATCCATAATGCATGCATGTTCATGCATGGACTCTAATCTATCATCGGGGGTTATGAAAATATAAACAGATGGTTTTGTATATTGGTAATAAATGCATTCTCTGAGAAAGTCTTGACCGCAAATGTCTAGGGGTGTCCTCGACTAAGGATTTACATATTCGAATCAGAATTGTCGAATCTTTCCATAGTCGACCGATAGTCGAATCATATCTATGTTTGTCTGCATGGGTTGGGAGGGGGCCAGACCAGGTACAAATTGGTAACTTTTATTTTCTTTCACAAGCAGCACACATAAACAACTTTCTGTTAAAGTGACCAAAACTGTCTTTCAAATGATGAACGAAGACAAAACTGACGATGCATTTATATATTTATTTTTTTAAGGTAAAATATATAAGGCAACATTTGTTTATTTATTTCTCATAACATTTTAAAGCCACGATCTACAGAACATCACACAAAAATACATTTTGATAACTAAACCTAAAAAAAAAATAACAAAGGTGATTCTGCCTTGGAAACCCCGGCTACAATTAAGTGTTTTTATTTAATTTGGAGATATAGTGCGTCAAAGCAGTCATGACCAAAAAAAACCCGACAAATGAGAAATGACAAATAATTTGTGATTGTGACTGTAAATGATAAAAACGAATCTTTATTTACAATTCATTAAACGTAAATTTATAACAAGAAAAACACTGAAATGAATGATTTTATAGACACTACGTGTTATTATTTACCACAGAAATACCTGCTTGCTTGCTCTGACTTTGATCATCTCTGTATTCACTTTAGATACAGAAAGACCGGATGATATTATTTATTTCAGGAATCTCTTTGCTATCATTTAAAAGTGAACACCAACCATAATATTAAATCACAAGAAAGACATTCGTGTCAGGCAGAAATAGGTTCGGTGCAGATAGTTTCCGTTTCATCACCGAATTTTAAAAAAACGGCTTACCTGTTTTGTAGTGTAACTTTTGACAAGATAACCAAAATGTATGATAAATACATTTTAAAAACGTATACCCGTCGAAAAACATCCGTTTTTTTAATGTTTAGTTTGATGAACTCCTAAATATAAGACGCAGATCACCTAGCCCGTTCGGCTAAATTACATGCGCAAGCATGGCCAGAACGCAATAGCGCAACATCGATACAACGAAAAGCAATCCAAAATTTACAGACTTAAATTAGATCAGAATTTACGTTTATAATAGATACATTTTTTAAATAAAATAAGGTCAGAAGTAACAAAGTGCAGAATAAATATACAAAGTGCCTCAAGAGCACAGAAACAAAACACAAGCCAAATAGATAAATCATATAACCCAGAGTGATTTATAAATAAAATAAAATAAATTATTAAAAGAATAGAAAAGTATAGCCATAATATAATTGCCAGCTTTGTCTTTTAAATGTAGAAACAAAGAGGCAATGGTTTATTAACATAGGAACCTCTTATGGACGTGTAGCCCGGTCACAGGGGATGTTGGATTTATTAAGGCATTTTAAAAATATTTATTGAAAGCTGTTACTGCACATATTATTTGCAGCATTATCATAATATGCTGTATATTAATATATTGGGAGAAAGCTGTTATATGTGAAATCAGATAATGTGTGCACCCATATACGGCCAAAATTAAATGATCCTCATTTCATAACACATCTGCGACGATTCGACTGTGAGATTGGTAGTCGAATCAGGCTTCTCCTATCGATGCATCGAATCTTCGACTATTCGGGGTCACCCCTAAAAATGTCACATTCATAACACTGGAATTGCGCATATAGACGGTTTCATTGCACGCACGTGTGCGTTGTTGCATTTATGTGTCTGGATGGAACTTAACTTCTATTCTGTGTTTGTATAATGGTCTTGCTGGTGGCTAAACTGAACTTTGGAACAAATACCTCTTCGAAAATAACAAATGTTTTGGTTTCCTAAAGATTGAGGAGAGACTGCGATCATGGATCACCTGTATGTGAGAGGTTTAGCAGCTGATCTGTATTAATATTGTATAAATTATATAGTACATATTTTTAGGGCTGGGCGGTATGACGGTATATTCCGTTCCCGCAAAATAAAATGTCAGACGTAACAGACTTTTCTATTTTCTATCAAATAAGTGGGCGTGGCTAACTCTGCCCTCCCGCATGTTAGACTTCGTGTGACGGAGAAACGTGTAAAACAATTCACTTATAAAACATGAACGAGTTATTTCTGTAATTTTTATAATAAGTGCCAGTGAATCCACCGCAGGTCTCGCAGCGAGACTCTAGCTCGCTCACTCTCTCTCTCTCTCTATCTGTGCTCATGCAGCAGCCGGACAGTCTCTCGCGTGCAGAGTCTCAACTTTAAGCAAGCTAAGACAAACTCGCGTTTATATCAGTGACACGTGCGTTGCTGGAGCGATGTAGTTTGACGCGCCATTTGCTTAAAGTACAACCATATTTGATCGGAAAGACGAGAAAGAGACGCAAATGTTAAGATCTACTAGAAAGTAAAGGGTGTCAAGACCTTAAAACAGACTTCATGATCATCACATCATAGCACCTGTCATATTTATAATATCTAGAGCTTCGTCTCTCATATAGGCTATAGGTATTTATCCTGTCTGTAGGTTTTTGCATATATCTGTTCATTTTACATATTGCCTATTTTTAATGTAATGTATGCATAAATACAAAATACAATGAAGGCATACTATAGCTTCAATAGTCTATAACAGGGGTCTCAAACTCAAACTGGCTTGGGGCCATTTCTAAGACAGACATTTCATCGGGGGGCCGCAGAGCTATTTTTACGTTCAAAAAAGTACAATATTTCTGTAAATGTCATGTTTAATTTCTATTATTTAATGTATAATAATACTTCAAAATATATAAGCAGTGGTTTTATCTTTTTAATTTACATTATTTTATAAAAGTAGATATAAAAGTAAATCTTTTCTTAACCATATCTTAACTAAGACCTATTATAACCTTGCACTAAACCAACAAATTTAATTCCTGTATACATTTATAAACTATTATAAAAAATTACCATCCGTAAGTGTTCCTGTTTTGATTTATTTTGGATTGTTTTCAATCATAGTATTGACTTCATTATGTTCTTTGTTATTTCAGTTTTAATGAATTTTTTATTATATGTGAGAAAATATTAATAAGTCAAAGTGATCCCAACTTTTGAATGGGTAGGTACTATGTTAAAGCTAGTTGGACAGAAAAAATATTAATACTGCTCTATGTGTAATTGAATAGTAAGCTACATAATAATTATATATAACAGTATACATACTTTTATCTTCTGTACATTTCTCCTCATCTTTTCTCTTTTTTTAACCTGTGCACTTTTATGGCTCTTTTCCTATCTGTAGTTTAAAATGTGTTGCATTACATAAACCGGTCTGCCTCCCTTAGAAGCTGTGACTTGAAGTGGACTAATCCCACCGCAGCTCAATCTTCTCTGAGTAACATCTGAGTATCCACCCGGAAGCAAAAAATCTTCTCTGGACAAACACTACAAAGTCCCGACCAGATTAACTGATCGCACGGTGACAATGGTATGATTGACGCGAGGTTCAGTTGAGGAATTAAAATCCGATCGTGCATTTCGTCATCCTCGACATCACGGAGCGCGCGCGGTTCATGGCTGCGTAGCAACGGGTGACGCGACCCGCCACGGAGCGCAACTTCCGCTCCCGAGCACTTTGGAAAATGTTTTGACTCGTTTTAACGCGTTGTTAGACGCGACATGTGAACGAACACTTGAACGTTTAAATAAAAAATCTAACGAAAATAAAACAAAGTGAATACAAATCTTTCTGCGGGCCAGATTGTGTTATATTTTTGAAAGGTGACGCGGGCCGCAGAGAGGGGGAGGGCGGGCCGCAAATGGCCCGCGGGCCTGGAGTTTGAGACCACTGGTCTATAAAATGAATAACTCAATTATAAACAAGATTCTGTCTTATCAAGACTTAATCTGTTGTTATCTTCTGGGCATTTTCACTTTAACATTATTAACTTTAAATTGCTCATAATTTAAAACTGCGGTGGGCATTTAGTTCAAAGCTAGAGTGAGTGGCAAATTTCTGTACATTTTTATAATAAAAAACAATATAAACTGAAAAACATTTATACCGTGAAATATACCGTTCCGTGAAATAAAATGACTCATTCCGTGGAATAGATTTTTGGTCATTCCGCCCACCCCTACACATTTTACACAATAGCGTTTGCTCAGTGTAGTTTTTAATATGCTTTAGTTATGATTTGAACTAAGATAATCTACTTATTTATTTAGCTTGTTATCAGAAATAAACTACTTTAAATTGACTGTTTTGATTATTTGTGGAAGTTGACCAAAAGTTAGGTTTGTTCCATGAAAGCCGTTTGTTTATGTTGTTACTGCTGAAATTGTCTATAGCTTTTTGTAATATTTATTGCACTTTCTGTTGACAAAAGCATGCTCAAGTAGCACAGTTCATTTTACTTAACTCTTCCTCTGATTTAAACATCATTGGTGGTGTTTGAATGAAATATAAGTGGCTCTTCATATACAGTACTGTGCAGAAGTCTAAGGCCACCATGTCAGAATTAGATTTGTTGTTTTTGCAATGTTATAGTGATCATATATAATTGTTTCTCAATCTCTTTAATAGAATACATCTAGAAAATACAGGAAATGTGTATAAGACTTTAATAAAATTAAATCCTAATTTCTAATTTTAAAGAAATTATTCTGTTTACTTCATTCTGCTCAAAAACGCTCAAGATGTGTTTAGTGCCAAGAGAGGTCACACTAAACACCGACGATGCCTAAAGAAGACATTTAGTCCTGAAATTTTTTTTTTTTTACAGATTTCCTGTATCTCTGTTTGTATTTTAATAAAACAGATAATAAATATGAATGGAAATTAATACTTCTAAAACAACAAGTCTGGTGGTGGTGGCCTAAGACTTTTGCACAGTACTGTACATCTTGACTTCCAGTTAGTGTTTGCAATATTTTGCTTATCAGTGTTCTGTTCACATGGTGAGAATCATGTTTTGGAACATAAAGTAATTGTTTATGCTTCTCTAGTGGAAAGGCTTTTAGTGTGCAAACAGTTGAGGTAAACTGTACATTTACATATTGTTACTTTTGTATTGTTGTATTGTTTGTTGTTTAAAAACGTATTCTCCGGTTTCTCATGTGAAGTTCTTGGGTACACGTTATTGGGTTTCCTCTTTCTTTAATTTGCGATTTCTACAGTCTTACAATGAAACATAATAGCACAGATTGTTTCTGTTACTCAGATTCTGTTTATCTGAACTCAAGTTATTGAAGTTGAGCCTCCGTTGTGAAAAGCTCATGTCCAATCAGTTTGCTTTGACTCTCTATCATCACTCCAAATATTTACTGGAAATTGAAATCCAAATCATTTTAAACATGGAACTTGTGCAATGGTGAAAAAATTGGCAAAATAATAAAAAAAATGTGTTCTGTATTTCGGCCTTCGGCTGAGTTTTTTATTTTATTCCGCCAAGAATTTTCCTTTCGGTGCATCCCTAGTTTATAGTTTATTATAATGTCAGCCAGTCACTAAAAGACAAAGTGATAGAGGGATTTTTTTAAAGAATTTGATTTTGTGATATTCACTTACTGACTATCCTGCATATCACACAGTTACTTACCAAGCAGATACAGGGCAATATACATTTGCAGTTCATACATTGACCACACTGTCCTGTAATGCTGAACCTAGCAGGGGATGGGCAGATACCAGTGTCCACTTCAATAAAAACAGCCCCAGAGCCAAAGGTCTGAAAAGCACAGGCGCTTATGTCCTACTTTACAGGTCAGTCATTGTTCCATACAGCAACAGAGGAAATGAGCTCAGGAATATTTCTATGAAACTTTCCAACTTGCATTAAATCATCACTTAATAAATGCATATAATATGCCAAGCCATCATTTTAGTGGATGCTTCTGGGGTGTAACCAAGTATGAGGGTTATCCTGCTTTTACATTGGAAAATGAAGTTTGCTATAACACGCACTGCCCGGTTTTCACACTGCACCTACCACGATATTTTTTTGTATAAAAGTTTATTAGGTGAGTATCTTTTCCAAGAGCCTTTGCAAGGGAATATGAGGTTATTCCTCAATAGCATACTGATATAGATACATGGCCATCAATAATTTACCTTGTGTGTGTCCTTTAGGCAGGTAATTTACTGTTATTGTGCAAATGCACGCCCCCAGGTCAGATTTTCACATTATTATAATTATTATACATCTTCTCTGTTTGCAATATTTCAACTACAAAATTTCCCTCTTTTGTTATGCGTGCTTGCAATAGTTCATACAGTCGACAAAATGTTCAATCACCTTAAATTTCCTCTGCCAGGTGAGAAGCGTTAACTGATCCGTCTTCCATCCTCATCTGTTAGTTGAAACGTGACACCAGCGCTGACATGAAAACCTCCTCATCTTGCATATGGCTCAAATCTAGTAATTAGCCTGCTTGAATTTAGCGAAACTCAACATGATCAGGTTAAGTGGCAATTAAAGAATGAGGTATTTATGCATAACGTGACACACTACAACACGCCCCATCACACTGCAGCTGTCGAATCAAACAGCGTAAAGAGATTTTTTCCCATGTCTCAGGTTGAAACATGCACATTTATATAATTATACCCATCAGACTGCCTGTCAGTCAAAAAACACTTTTATTCGTCTTGCGGTGCTGTGCCTAAGTTCCCTTGTGCGTCAAAAGTAGTCTTAGGTGAGTGCTCCTGAAAATGCAGGAAAACAAGATTATTCATGTGGATAAAAGGTATGTCTTGCATGAAGTGTATAGCAGTAAACACGAAGGACAAAAAGCACCATAATAGTGGATCATACATCCTTAAAACTATAATCAGTGTCTTACAAAGACATTCAATAACTGCCAAGACTGATTTGGCTGAGGACAATGTGTTTTATGGATGAATTTCCTTAATGGAGCCAATCGGATTTTAGGGTTAGGTTTGATGCCAATGTTAGGTTTAAGGGAATGAAGGCCCAATTTCATACACAAAACCAAATAATTCATAAAAAATACACTGGAGAGGTAGCAGGTTCCTAAAAAAAATAATGTGCATATTAAAATCAAGGCAGGCTTAGGGACTAGTATAGGGGCTTGTACGTTATTCCTAGCCTATTATTATTAGGGATGCACTGATACAAAATTTCTGTTCGATTACTTGTGAATCAACAAAGGCTTGGGTATCTTACTTTTTTGTTTGTGCTCTTGAAGAATTCTCAGTGTTTGTGAATGAGCGTGTTCGAGAAAGACTATAAAGAGAGATCTGCTAGCAGGCTTCTGTTTTGACAAAGGCAGCGTGGCCTTGCCCGGCCTCAGCTGGGACGGCTCCTTTATACTGGATGAGAGACCTCTCTCTGTGGCTCTCTGAATAAAAAGACCTCCCCTGGGAGTCACTTCTTTTAAAAAATGAGATGAAGTTCTCAGCATGGGTTCTGGTTTGATGATGTCATAGGGGACAGCACGCTTTTTCATTAGCTGTATGGCCATGTACCCGGGTGAGAGAGTGTATTCACACATCTGCCTAAAGCATCGTCTCAGTTGTTAAAACTTCAGTGCTTGCAGTGGAAGGATTTTTTTTTTCATTTTTTGACCTTCATAACTTGAGTGACACGGGATGTAGGAAATGTTCATTAATTATTGATCTGTCAAGTTAGCTGGTAGAGTGTAATGCCACTTGCACAGAAACTATAGCTTGGGTATGTTATTCTGCCGCTGATTTCAGAGCTCTTATCTATATGTGTTTTGGAATGAATTGCTTTGGTCAATTGAACCTGTTTGGTCTTGTCTTTTGTTTACTTTGCTAAGCTTTGTTGCCTTGGAGTCCATTGTGCCAGAAGTTTAGTTCATAAGCACGTGGGCATGATCATAAACACGTGAACTTTTGCATATCTATACATTCACCCCTTCACTGCAGGATGCCTCTTATTGAGTTTTTCTTTATTTTTTGCATAGGCTGTAACTGCCCAGCATAGTGCCTAAAAACTAGTTAGTTCTCTTCAACAGAAAGACGTTTATGGTAGAAGATTACTAAATTAAGTTTTGTTTGGTGTTGATGGAAGAGAACCCTACTAATTGGACTGTGGTGGTTCCCAGTATATATGCAAGAGCTTGAGAAACACTGGCCCAGCTCATTAATTGCAAGTTTGCTGGAATGTAGTGGTCCCCACCCAAGACATGTCTAATATTTGGCTTTTAATGCTTCCCATTTCCACTTAGAATTCCTGCTTGTCTGTTTGTAGGTTGGAGTTTCCTGTTCCCACGTTACAGCTGACCCTGTTTTAGGTTCTCGCCCCAAATATTAATCTCCCGGACTGGCCACCAGCCTTAATTACCCTGCTTGACACCCCTTACTAGCTGCGTTTCCATTACCATTTAAATTGACATTGTAAATGAAAAATACGGTCAATGGAAACGCGTCTATTTCACAAAATCTCCAATACATCGCAAAACACTTGGTTTTTAGGCAATTCGGAAAATGTGTATTTTGCAAAACTGCAATAGAAACATTTGCATTTTTAGGTTAACTGATGTATTTAATCACATAATCATTATTAAAGATGACGCGGTATGAACTAAAACCTCCCAGAAAAACATCATACAGGTTTTTCTACAAAGTATAAGAGGCTTTCCTTGTCAAATGTTGTTTGGATAACACTCATACCTAAAAAAGAAACACCTCATACGTTGCCCCTCCCAAGTGTAATGGGCTTTTCTTGGCATTTAATGTTTGGATAACACTCCTACGTCTCCTTCGATTAAAATAATGGCTTAAAATAGCCAACATCCATTGACGTGGTGTTTGGAATGACTTATTGTGAGAGGAAAAACTATGTTTTAGTCGCATATGATAGATTATTGGAAATAGTCTTTTGTCGACATTTCGAAAATAACGCTGAAGTTTTGCGCAAATCTGCAATGGAAACGCAGCTACTGTTGTCCTGTTGCTTATTAAGCTAAATGCATTGCCATTATAAGTTTCTATGTCTACCTATTTACAATGACCATGTGTTTCTTCTTTTCTCAGGAGCATCTTCAACAACTCATCCTCATGAACCTGCCCAATGTTCTGACCATCGCCAAAGACCCTTTATCAGGTACTGCCTAATATTCTCACATTGTCAATATAATTTGCTTACTAAAAGTTAGGAGGGAGGAATAAATGTATGGTATATTTTTAATCACTTTATCCATGCTGAACAAAAAGGTAAAAAGTTACTCTCCCACTCCCTATACTTTCCCTTTTATTCCATCTTCTCTAATAGTCACTATTAATTGCATACTTCAACCTTCCTATATACTCCAAAGCAGAACACATAGTACACTACGTGCCTTTAAACAATCGTCTTCATTCATCACCTCACACACAGCCCAGCCTTCAGAAACACCCCCTGATATGGGAGTGTGGGCAGGGTCTGGCTCTCTGGGGAAGGAAACACACGTTGTGGACCTTGTAATGGTTGAGGAAGACAGAAACAGCAGAGGAAGCTTTTTGGGACCAAACCCAGGCTAAGTGATGGTTGTGGATCCTGCTGTTGACAGAGTATGTAGGGTAGAGCAGAGTATATATCTGTGATAAAGTAGACTGTGGGGGTTTTAGGTTTATAACTTGCTGTTGAGATGTTGGATGAGGGAGATGTTGGATGAGGTGTAGGGACTAATTTGTGTTATTATTTTACTGTTGCAACTAGTTGCCAGATTTGGGTGTTAGATGAACTAAATAATGTACAATCAACTGGTTATAATATCTGACTAAGTGATCAGGCCTTAAAGCAGGAGTGGGGAACCCTGGGTCCTGGAGGGCCACTGTCCTGCAGAGTTTACTTCCAACCCTAATCAAACACACCTGCATTTCATTTCCAAGTGATCCTGAAGACTTTCAAGATTTTTCAGGTGTGTTTAATTAGGGTTGGAAGCAAACTCTGCAGTACAGTGGCCCTCCAGGACCAGGGTTCCCCACCCCTACCTTAAAGGGACATTTTCCAGCTCCCCTAGAGTTAAACATTTGATTTTTACAGTTTTGAAATCCATTCAACCGATCTCCGGGTCTGACGGTACCACTTTTAGCATAGCTTAGCATAATCCATTGAATCTGATTAGACCATTAGCATCATGCTCAAAAATTACCAAAGAGTTTCGATATTTTTCCTATTTAAAACTTGACTCTTCTGTAGTTACATCGTGTGATGGTATGATGGCTGCAGGAGATGCAATGATATTATGCATTGCCCGAAAGTAGTCCCCTTGGTAACTTTTAATACTTGCGCCTTCTGCAGCCATGGTACAGCAGCAAAGTCTTTGATTATTACGCCAGAATGAGAGTATAGTTCCTAGCCATATTGGCCAAGAAAATTGCAACTATTAATTTTCCGTCAGTCTTATTACATGATGTAACTACAGAAGAGTAAAGTTTTAAATAGGAAAAGTATCATAACTCTTTGGTAATTTTGAGTGTGATGCTAATGGCCTAATCAGAGTCAATGGATTATGCTAAGCTATGCTAAAAATGGTACTGCCAGACCCGGAGATCGGCTAAATGGATTCCAACACGGTAAAACTCAAATGTTTATATCTAGGGGTGCTGGAAAATGAACATATTTTCCAAAAAATTGCAGTGTCCCTTTAAAGGGACAGTTCACCCAAAAATTTAACTTCTGTCATCATTTACGCACTCTTATGTTGTTACAAACCCACATACATTTCTTTGATCTGATGAACAAAAAGGATGCTATTTTGAGGAATGTTTTTAACCAAACCATTTATGAGCCCCATTAACATCCATAGTATGATTTTTTCCTAATTTAGAAGTGACTGGGGCTCATAATTGGTTCAGTTACAAAAATTTCTCAAAATGTCTTCCTTCGTGTTTATCAGAACAAATACATTTATGCAGGTTTGTAACTAAGTGAAAGTGAGTAAATGATGACAGATTTTTCATTGTTGGGTGAACTATCCCTTTAAATGCAATCCAAAAGGTACTTGTGTCACCCATAGGGGTATATTTTACAATAATGATGGGCTGATTAATCCACTTAATACACAAGTACTTGTCACATAAACATAAAGTACATATGAGTACATTGAGCTATTCAAAATATAATTGTGTTATTTAGCAGTAAACTTGACACTGTTTTAACAGAAGGTCTGACATTCAACTTGTTGTCATAATATGGGACCCTTATTATGTAGCACAGTATGGTATTTTGAATAAATGAAGACGAAACCTATTTTGTTATGAAAGGTGATCCTGATCTGTTGTCTGATACTTCCTGCCTAGTACAGGATGCTATGTAGTGGTTTGCATATACAGAAATAGCCATTGTTATTGTGCTATTTTCTGCCTGTAATGTACAGTAGGTTATCAAAACATTTAAAAAAATGTTTTTGCTCATTGAGTCAGTATTGGAGCTAACCACTTTGCATTTGTACAACAATTGGCTCATTGTTTATCATGAAATGCTGCAAGGAAAGAAGGTTTTAGGGAGACGCTGTTTGTTTTATAGATGTCCATACAGTGTTTCCTCTAGGATTTTTTTCAGCTGTGGCGGCAGGGGGCGCCCATGATGATTATAAATGTACATATTTTTTTTAAAAGTAGAATATAGGCTACAGTAAACTAACATGTATTTTTTTGTCATTTTCATGCTGTCATTTACTTTTCCTTATATTTATAGCATATTGCTTTTCTATGTTTGATCTAAAATGTATTTTCTTAAAAAACGTTACATAGCTCGGATATTTCATTGTAGTTTTAATGTAGTGTGCATTGCAAGTTGTGCTCGTGTTTAGCGTTACCGAGCTGTTGCAAACTCACGCACAGTCCTGTTTGAAAATCCGCACCGCTGTGATTGACCGAACATCCATCAGCAGCAATTTTATTTCACACCCGGACAATTTGATAAAGACCCCGAGCCGGTCACACCGCAAATCGCGCAGTTGAATAGAAACCTTTAACGGTCTTCAGACAGATCTTAAACACAAAGCACGGGGCCATTTAAAAACGAGTCGAATTTTGGTCTTGGATGTTAGACCCGCATTTTACTCTTGTCTATTGAGTCCCGACCTGCATCTACAACGCAAATGACGCGCGAAAAGCCTATTATTACACCCGTTACATCAAATATTATGCGGTTCACCCGCGGGTACCCCGACCGTGCTGTTTCGTCTGAAAACAGATAAAACAGTCTCACCGTCTGCCTCAAGTTTCTATTACCAACGTTCTTCTCTTCCACGGGAATAATGTAAGTTTCCTTACAAACAGATTCGACTATTAATGTCTTGCAGTCGCATATAAGTATTCAGTATTTAGCCTTTTGTTTTTGGACAAATATTATATCATTTAATGTGAAACTTTGTGAGTGTCGATCTAAAGCACAGAAGATTGACTGACAGCTGAGCGGACAGCTGAGCGGTCAGGAGCGCGCTACTGCGCTTATAGCCTTTATTCTGAATAACTAATGACCAGATAAGTTGATAATATGCAGGGCCAGATTAACACTTTGTTATACCCTGGGCAACAATATTCAAGGGCCCCATCATCACGACCCCAGGATCACCATAATATGGTCATATACAGAATATATTACTGTATTATACAGTACATATACTCAATACCTTAAATTCTAACTGTCATCAGGTGTATTTTGATTTACAAATATTTAAATGCTCATACAAATGCACTACTATGTCCCCTATCAAAGACATTCACTCACATATGATGCTATGAAAACAAAACACATCAGCATCTGTATAATCTCCGGCTTTAAAGTAAGCTGGCGGTGTAGAAAAGTCCTGGCTAACTTAGCTGAGTTGTCCTCACTTAACAGAAGCTCACTTAACAGAACTTTTTAATTAATACACATTTAAGATGACCATGGATTAACTTTAATTTGCATAGTCATTGATATAAAAAGCTTTTTTTGCATATACAAGCATTGTCTAAAAATGAAAATAGGATTTTCCTTAATTATTATTACAAGAACATCATATAGCCTAATATTAGACACCCAAACCAAAGTGAAGAACATTATCTTTTGAAGTCTGAACTGAACATCAACGCAGACATGAATTTCTCTCACAGAAGTTTAAGATCATATATGCTACATCTTGAACGTAGATATATAAATGAACACAGGGAAAGGAAGTTTAACACTGTGGCAAACATGCTGGAAGGCAGCTAAAAACCATCAGGACATATACACGGGCTTATTTTATTTTATTGGAGCCTTACCTCCAGATAAAGTAATCCAAACTGGATTGATGATTTAAATGTTGTTTACTCACACATGTGCGTTGTTAACTCTCCGGATTTTATGTTGTGCACTGCTTCACTCGTTCAACTCTCCACATGCTCGGTTTGTTTACAGTGTCGCGTGAACAGCTACATTGCAGGTTCGACTTCATTTGGCGCTAAGCAGACCTCTTGATGATGTCAATGTACCGCGAGAGCGATTCAAAGCAGATTTCTTCATGTGATAACTGGAATCGCTCTCGCGCTACTTTGCTGTCACTCGCCTCTGGGTTCTCTGCTCCCCAGTCACTTTTGCGCCGCTATAGTAATTTGATTTCATACGCCGATCGGATCGCGCAGATACCTGCGTATCACGTAGACTACACCACTGTTTATACTTTACATTTTCTGCGTTTCTGATGTCCTTTTCCTTTTTTAATTTCCGCTTCGCGCTCCGACTTAGCTTCTCCGTGTCTCGTTTTTTCTGTTGTACCAAAGCCTTGCGTCACGTAATGCTTGGCGAACCTTTGACCCACGTCACCCACCTCATGCGGACTGACCAATGAGGAGAGGGTCTTAACCTGAGGCCCTCTCTTCATTGGTCAGTCCGCATGAGACTCAACCGCTCTCAACTCACGTTCAAAGTAATAAGCGCATCGTCTCTCTTTGCAGCGCAAAAGCCCGTGTTGACAGATTGTTTAATATAAAGCGGCGAGCGGGAGATTACCAGATACAGTATTTTGCTCGTGCCCTTGCTGCCCTGGGCCCTTTGGATGTCTTGGGCCCCTGGGCAATTGCCCAGTTGCCCATATGGTTAATCCGGCCCTGATAATATGAGTACAGTGATTCCAAATGAATGTCCAAAAAACTCGTAATATGTTAAATCGAAAGTTTAATCATGTCTTTTCTCGCAGCCCTGCGCTGCGTCCGTGTATATGCGCCGGTGAACATCAAATGCGTGATGACCTTGCACCTTAAATTACCCTAAATTTATAGTCATAAAGATAAAAGTAAAACAATATTCGAAACTTCAAATTATGTATTTTTATTTGTGTAAACTCACAATAAGGAGAAAACTTTGTGCTTATTTAAAATCATTAAAAACATGACGTGCTTTCTGCTGCTTTGGTTGTAGAGCGCGTCACAAAAAAAACAGAAACTCAAATACTTTTTTATTCGTTTTGTCAATTTAATTATTATTTAAGTGTAACATATTTCGTATAGGCTTATTTATTTTATTATTATTTCTCAAAACAGAGACGTAGCCTAATCATCCTGTTGATTTAAATCTATTTGTTCATTAAACTAAACCCATGGAAGAAATTATGATACTTTAGGAGATTTATTTATAAATGAGTTAACAACGCGAATCCAGAAAGGCATTTATTTCTAAGACAGCCAGTCTGGCAGGGCGGACATTTCTGTAGCTTTTTTGCGAGCTGCCGCCGTGGGTTTTGTCTAGAAGGGATACAGCAAATGCTGAAAAGTTAAGGATTAGATTTGGAGGTAGGATTATTAGGATGAAAACAGTGGCTCTGGCTAAATGAGATACAAATACATCCTACAGTCGTGTGAAATTTTGTGTTTAGAGTTGGGTTTGGTTGAAGGATTAGTATAAAACAGTGGTCATCCAGCGAGATTTCGTTTGCTGTATCCCTTCTATCCACAACCGCAGGCGTGGCGGGGATGTTTTAGGCATGGCGGGCCGCCACGGTAGAATGTATATAGCGGAAACACTGCCATACCTCTATATTATAGAGGCCTTATGTGTGTCATTCTTGTAACTGAAATTAAAACCACTTTTTGGATAAAAGTGTCTAAAAATATTCTTAATGTGAAATTATTTTTACATTATTATTTTTACATTATGTATTTACATATTTTTACCTTTTTATATCTATATATTTACATTTATTCTATTATTTATTTAGCTGGTTGTGTTTTTTCCGTTAAGCTTCAGTTGTAATGGACAATAGAGTCATTTCCCCATAGAGATGCTTCTTCTCTTTCTGTTTAATGGGGTACGATCAGATGGGGTAGCGTTGGGCAACAAATGGTCACCATGGTGATGGCACCCCACACCCACCTCATTCTCTCCAGAGTATTTATTAGTCTAAGACTGTCAGACACAAACACACTCAACAACACAGACATACATGAACCTACCAAAAACACAAGGTTTTTTGTGGTTTTCATTTTTGTGATTTTCATTTATAAATTAATTTTTATAGAATTACACTTTAATTTTAAACTTTGAGTTTAATCTTTATAATATACTATTTGATCATAAAACAGGATGCTTCTTTCTAATTGTATGTCAGTTTTTGTACATGTAATTGTTAAAAAAAGAAAATATCTTCATATCAGACCAGATGTTTTATGACTTAAGTACTTTGTTTTAAAATAATGAAAGGTTTTAAGCAAGTAAACAGCTGGGAAGATGGTTCATTTCCAGTCTTATCCCCTGGGAATTTAGTAATGTATGAGTTGGCTAATGTGAATCCTACAAAGTAGTAATATTATAGAGTGTATGCATTGACGTCACTTTTCCACGTTACCACGCCGGAACTCGCCCTGTTGAGTGGCAAACGTTCAACAAATGGCTGGTTTTCATAGCGGGTGCTTCGAAAATGTCAGTAAAACTGACTATTATTAGCTTAAATTGAATTTAATTGGACTTGATAGCAGAGGTGAACAATACGTAGTTACATTAGTTATATTTTCAAAGCATCTGTGCATTAGTAGGTTGAGTAAAAGTATGTTAAAGTACTTAAATATTAAATGTAAAACAAAAACTTATTATTAGTGAAATGTAATAGAGTAAAAATTATGATAATATGCTTTGGAATGTATGTTTTCCAAAGAAAAACACGAATAAAATACAAATACTTGAAAAAATATGTTTAAGTAGAAAGTAAAACCTCTGCTTGATAGTGACCCTAGCAACTTGTCAACCCACCTGTGGTCTGTTAGTACAGTCTATCGCACAACAGCTTTTCCCCATTTCGACGTGTATTTACCGTGTTTGTCACGCTGTACTTAAATGCTGCCGCTCTGTTTTTTGCCACTCACTGGGCGTAACCGCAGTCCCTTTCGCCGACATGACGTCATGTGCATACCCTCTATTATAATAAAAAGCAATAATAAAGCCCTACCTTTAACTGAAGCAAAAGCTAATCGTATTAAAATGTACGAATGAGAACATTTAAATTAATACGAAATAGCCAGCCCGTAAAATAGTTTTGAATTTGCATGATATAGTCTTTTTCAGTTCGGTGATGGCACTTACCATTTAGCTGTGATGTTTTACTTCAGGATGACTTATGAAGAAATGTAGCATGATAGCAAAAGTTTTCTGTAAATACCCCATAAACCGTAATGCTGCATGCACACTGCAAGCGACTTGTTGCTGTGTGTCGCCCATCTCTTTCCATTAGGTCATTAGGAGACGTTCCTATTTCAGGTTGTCTCCAACTATGGAGCTCGGATGCAAAAGCTGTAAAGCGCCAGCTCCATCAAAAATTTGATTTAATTATTTATTATTTATATTATTCAAATGCAGTGGCGGTCCGTGCATTTCACACCTTGGCCTTCAGTGGTGTCCTATCCATCTCGTACTACCATCATTATGATGTCATGGCAATAGAAACACATCAACAGTTTAATTGCAAAGTAAAATTGAAATTACTGTATTTTACACCTCAAGGAATAAAAGTCAAAATTTACTTTATTAAAAAAAGACACTACAAAATTAGACGCAGTGAATAATATACAGAAACCTTTATTCTCATCAAATACTTTCACTTCAAATCTGTTAATCCCAACATTAGGACATTCAGAACTACCAGTTTGCTGGAAGGAATCCATTTAGAATCTGATAAAAAAAGCTCATTTACAAATTGTAGTATTTAAAGTACTTTGAGTGGTTGCCTTGATAAATGTATAGGTGTGTTTAAAAAATATTTAATAATAGCTATTGCTTAGCTCCCTTTTTGAATATGTTCTTGGCATCCATTTCTTTTTTTTTTTAGTTAAAATGTTTGCGTTTCATGTTTCTTTATAACAGATAACTCATGACTGTTTCTGTCTCTCAGGTAAAAGTATGGAGGAGCTGAAGAGACTGCTGTTGCTCATATTGGGCTGTGCTGTACAGGTAAACTGCCCTTGTCACATTCTGACACTTATAACAGGAAAATCTTTCACATCACCCTGTCTGGGCATGTCTCTGCTTTTCCAGCGTAAAACCAACATTATACTGCACAATGAGAAAACCATTCAGACATATCACAGAAAATCTGATGATTGTAAAAGATTTGCTTGTTGGTTTAGATGTTTTTCTGTCTCCACCTTTTCCTGAGGATTGTTCCTCTCCTGCCTGTTCGGATTGGCTGAGCAAAGATCATTTTCCCCACTTTTTCTCCATCACTGCCGCCGTGACTGGTTTTTCCTGTTTTGTGAATAGATAATAAACAGCTCACATTGATTTAGGGCCCTAACATTACCGGCATAACATTTGCCTGCTGATTTGCTTTCTTTCTAGAGTCTTTCAGAGCTTGTCTAATCCTGCAACATACCATCCCAACACAGTTTTACAGTCACGAGTCATATGTCTTGCCCTTTATCCCATTTTATAGTATCCTGTGCATTCATGCCAGTGTTTCATTTGGCTAATCGTCATGCCATACTCACTGCTTTTATATAAACACAACCATGTTAATGGTTTTATGTAATATTTTTATCCTTATAATCCCCTTTCTATTCTTCTTTCCTTCCTCTTTCTTTCTCAACAGTGTGAGCGCAAAGAAGAAATCATCGAGAAGATCAAACTGTTGGACATTGAGACACAGGCTGCCATAGTGACCCATATTCAAGAGGTAGATTCCATAAATCCAGTTTATACCAGTAACTTTTCTCACATGCCGTTTCTGTGGTTCATTATCTATCTACGTTTGGTTAAAGGTCACCCACAATCAAGAAAATGTTTTGGACCTTCAGTGGCTGGAAGTAGAAGAAATGGCCATCGAGCAGCTCGACCCTCTCTCTCGCACCATGGCCTTTCACTTACGCAAACTCATAGATGAGCGAGACGAGTCTGCCGAGGTAAGAACTTGTCAAGTCTTCGTTCGTCAGTGATTAGATGCAGGGTTCCCATGGGAAAAGTTTGTGAATCTGGGAGAAAAATTTAAAGTTTTTGAAAATATACATAGATACAGGTCATTGAAAGTGCTTGAATCTATTTTAAGCAAGAAGTTTTCTGGAAAAATCCATATTATTCCCTGTGTAGTGTAGGATAATATCATAAAAATTCTAGACTTTTTAAGCATACGTGCTAAACTGTTCGCTTTGAATGCTTATATCTTCTGTAAGTGAAAGTTGATTCATACCAAAATGCTTTTTTGCCTAGTTGTGTTTGACACATGAAAACATCTCAGGTTACATATGTAACTGTTGTTTCCTGAGAAGGGAACGAGACGCTGCGTCTCCCTTGCCATACTCCTGCGTTCCTATAAGGCCGTCTTTGGCAATATTTCAGATAGCGGTATACTTCCTGGCTCCCGCGTCACCCTGTCTTTGTCTTTAAGCCTCACCATTGGTTAAGTTTGATATACACATTCAGACCCACTTACCCTTGGAGGCGGTGCAGTGACGCAGTGCGAGTTCCCTCGAAAGAAAACTGTAACAATATATCTTAAAAGGTAACACCATGTAACCTTGCTCTCACTTAAAATGTGTCTCCACAATTTGTCCTTGAATTTGAGAGTATTGGGCCTGGAAAGTCCTTGAAAGGTCCTTGAAATTGAAGTTAACTAAGGTGTGGAAACCCTGTAGATGTTGTACATGTCTGTCATGTGTCCTCAGGTGGTCCTAGAGCTGACGCAGGAAAGGGACTATCTCCAATCCCAGCAGCCTTCCAATCTCCTGGGCTTCCCCAGCCCTGAACACAACTCCATGTCTCCCGTTACCCTGCTGTCCAAAGAAGATCGGCAGCATTTAGCCGTGGAGCTGGCCGAAACAAAGGCCAAACTGCGTCGCTCACGCCAAGAACTGTGAGTGTGAAAGTTTAATATGGGTATCCTATATGGTTTTGCCTTGTTGGTATGCAACCTGCTGAATTTTAAGGGCTTTGTTCCAAATTATAGATTTGCTTACTTTGCAGTTTTCCTTAACAAATTTTCTCTCTGTTGATTTGAATAGAGACAGATATTAGCACCTTATTAACAATCCTACAGTCTAGTCCAAGTACAAAATAGTACACACATACCAGTAATGGGTTAAATATCTGGCCCTTGACTATGTACGCCATATTGGATGCAAATTTTGACTTACACCAGTGCATTTTGGGATTGCCTGATCAATGAATGTTGCCGTGCAAGAATCATCTTATAAGGAAACCTAATACTTCGAAACAGCCTTTGTGTGGGTAGTGTGCTTATGGTACCTAAAACCTTTGTCTAGCTAAGCCGCTCACTATTAGGTTTATTATAGAGCCATCTCTTGTGACCTTACCATACCACATGCTCAGTGAAGCTTATGTCTATGCTTAGTAGTTTATTTTTTGTGTGTGCTTTACAGAGAGGAAAAGACCGAACAGCTGATAGATGCCAAGAACGAGATCGAGCGTTTTGATGCAGAGATTCAGAAACTCAAGCAGGAGGTATCACACCACTTCCTACAGTATGGTTTATTTTTACCATTCAAACTGGGGAATAGTTTACCGAAGCTTCATCGATTGAATTTGTGTGCAACAGAACATGCAGTTGTTGGCAGAGGCACGTTCAGTACGGGCGTACCGCGACGAGTTTGATGCTTTGAGGGAGCGTGCTGGGAAAGTTGATCGACTAGAAACTGAACTGGGTCGGTGTAAAGAGAGGCTAAATGATGTGCACTTCTACAAGACCCGTATAGAGGTAACCCCACCACTACCTGTATCTATAATAAACTGTAAAAACGGATCCAGATGGCTGTCGTTGTATGGAAAATACATAAATAATGAATCAGCCACGTGGTGCTTTAATCGGACGAGAAGGGTTACCTTTTAAGGTGACTGATCTGCCTGCTGTTGGCTCCTGCTGAATTAATTTCTAAGTCATAACACCACAGGTGTCTACTGAGACCCTGATCTGTCACAGACAGGCCTGTGACTCCCTCAGTCAGCTGTCTTCATCTTCTTTATCTCTACTGATCTGCTTCTTATCCAGCTATTCATCTATCACTGTTGTCTACCTTTTGTGTGCAGGAAATGAGAGAGGACAATTTGACCCTGCTGGAGACAAAGTCCATGCTGGAGGAGCAGCTTACCGCAGCCAGGGGGCGCTGTGACAAATTACACGAGCTGGAGAAAGAGAATCTCCAGCTACGCTCAAAATTGCACGATATTGAGATTGTGAGTGTCACGGAAAATAATTTAATCATATTTGGGTCAAGGTTTAATTGATTTTGATTCAAGGAGTGGTGTTGCTTTTTTTGGCAACGGTGTAGGTGGAAGATTTAATGTTTGCTTAAGGATTGTCTGGAATCGGATATAATCTTTATTGGTATTGTAATGTACACAGTAATTGGGTGCAATCCTAAGGTGCGATCAGTACAAAACTTACCATGATGAGCAAAAAATGAGCAAAATAAATATAAGAAACGCAACAGCACTATATATTTGATTGTTTTAGCGCTTTTCACAATTGTTTAATTGTTCCAAAGCTGCTTTACATTAATAAAAGCAAGAGAAAACACAGAAAAATCAGAGGACAACAAAGTACAGCGGCTAAGATTAAATCGTACTAGTGAGCAAATTATTAATGTAACATAAAGGAAGTTAAGCTAATGTCTCCCAAGGGGTTGAAACAACTCCTAAGAGAAAAACCCTGTGGGGAAAAAGTCCTAGCAAGAAAAAACCCTTCGAGAGAGAGACAGACCTATCTGATCCTATATGAAATACACTATATACTATATTCTAACATTTTTATGGGAATAATTTTTTATTAAATTTAAAGGAAGCGGTTGGTTGTTGCTGGGCAGACTTAAGGTGATCCAGTAGCAAAAAAACCTATATATATACTGTATATAAAAAAACTATATATTATGTACTATACTATCAAATTGAATAAGCATTCTATAAAATGTAGAAATTAGAGGGAAGAAGGGGTATCAAAAGCAAAACATTTTGGCCTCAAAAATATTAACCCTAATGTGTTGTTGGGGCCATTTTTGGACTTTTTGTTTTTGTCTTAATTTGGCCACAACTTTCTCTGTGTTTCTGTGTTTCAGCAAATGGAATGATTTTTGGTGACAAATCTTAGATTTACACATATTTTAAGAAAATGGTTTGAATTTTTTTTAAAACGTAACAATATACCGTGAGCAAATTTACTTCCCTTTCGTGGTGTTCGTGGCCAAAAATGGCCACTAAATTAAACGGCTGTAAAAATGTATCAGATGAGTATTTTGCATAAATAAATCTGTAAATCAACCTCAGTACTGATCAAAACTACCAAATGTTTACAAAAATTCCATGATTTTAACTCTTTAATTGCATAGTCCATAAGTTGTGTCACTGATCAACTTTCTCTGTGTTTCTGTGTTTCAGCAAATGGAATGATTTTTGGTGACAAATCTTAGATTTACACATATTTTAAGAAAATGGTTTGAATTTTTTTTAAAACGTAACAATATACCGTGGGCAAATTTACTTCCCTTTCGTGGTGTTCGTGGCCAAAAATGGCCATCAAATTAAACGGCTGTAAAAATGTATCAGATGAGTATTTTGCATAAATAAATCTGTAAATCAACCTCAGTACTGATCAAAACTACCAAATGTTTACAAAAATTCCATGATTTTAACTCTTTAATTGCATAGTCCATAAGTTGTGTCACTGATTTGGGGATTCGCACACACGCTCTCTCTCTCTCTCTCTCTCTCTCTCTCTCTCTATCTATCTATCTCAATGTACAAACCAGAAATTACGTTTTTTGCACAGGCATAATAAAGGGTTAATAGTGCCACATGGTGATCAACTATAAAAATGACAAATTTTACCTTTTTGCAAAAGGAAAACCACCAACAATCAAGAATGCATGAAAATAAGGTGTCATGGCTCTGCAATTAAAAAATGTTGTTATAATGGAAGTCAATGCGGCAAAATCAGCAACGAACCATAAATGAGGGAGAAAAAATTTAATCTGATGCTGCACAAAAACTAAAAATACATTTAAGCCAATTTTTCTACCAATCTTTGACATGCCCAAGACTGTGAAAAAAATCAGTCCACAATCACTTTTTATATTGAAAATCAATTTTGTGTTGATTTCCCCCCAAATCAGTGGCATCACTTATGAACTTGGCAATTAAAGAGTTAAAATCGTGGAATTTTTGTAAACATTTGGTAGTTTTGATCAGAACTGAGGTTGATTATCAGATTTATGCAAAGAATTGGGGGGAAAATCCATCTGATACATTTTTACAGCTATTTAATTTAGTGACCTTTTTTGGCAGAAAAGGGACCACCCAATTTGAACAATGTACAAGGGTTTAATACAAAGCAGGGTGCTTTTTTGTTGTGTTCTGAGAAAACTTTCATTCTTGAACAAAAACACATTAATTTATGACTTTAATGACTTTTATACTTTTAACACACTTAAAATGCACAATAAACAAAAACACATCAGTGACTTTCTTGCAGCACACTAGTAACCATTTAGAAACTAGCAAATGTTCAAGCAATGGTGTAAACTCCACCTACCTGTATCGCCACCCCAGCAACATAAACACCCAAACATGATTAGAATGGGCGACCACAACTCATATTTACTCAAAAATATTAAATCTGATTAACAAAAATATTTGGTATAAATGTTTATACTGTATAGACACAACATCATTTGAAAAAGTATCACAATGCATCTGCGAATATCCTGTTTTTTAGGACAGGGACAGTGATAAGAAACGTCTGGAAGAGTTGTTGGAGGAGAACATGTTATTGGAGATTTCTCAAAAACAGAGCATGAATGAGTCTGCTCACCTTGGATGGGAACTGGAGCAACTGTCCAAAAACAATGATGTCAATGAGGGTGAGTTTGTCACAGTGTTCTCATTTATCAGTACTGTTTGAAACATGATACTTGGATTTAATGCCATGCTGGGCTTGTAATATTACTTCAAACCCAAATTTGTTAGGAAATATAAAGAATTGGTAAAAGTGGGTCAAATGTTGCTGACACACTTTCTCCCAGTTGTTTGGTTAGTCAAACTCATCCCAATGCAAATTTTGGTAATATGCTACTAGTAAACCTTGACCTTTTTCCTGCTAAATTCACACGAGTTAGTGATGTTTTGATTTCGTATGGGTCTTTTGGTCCTAAATGCGCTTAAGTATTTGAGTTTATGTTCTAGGGATAGCTTTAGTTTTTCAGAAATAAAGATTAAGATTCAATTTATTTGTGTTGATTTATAAATAGCTTCCTGAAAATCTTTGTCCTCAGGCTGTCCACAAGTGGTTAGGTGTGTGTACACATTGTTTCTAAGGTGTCAAATGGATGACTCAGCATCTGCCTGCTTAAAATTAATTACTCGGGAATGCTTTGTGTTTCTACAACAATCGCATCACACACCCGTAAATACACAAGGCTATATATAGAAAGAAAAAATCATGATAATCTGTTATAGGCTTTCAATTACCACGGAGGATATCTAAAGAGTAAGTTTGTGAAAGAAATCCAATTTAGAAACAAAAGATTATACACAATTTTTTCAATATACAACATTTCTTCAATTTTTCAATTTTTTACTATGTTCTTACCTCAACTTAGACGAATGAATACATACCTATCTTTTTTCAATGTGTGCACTTAATCTTTGTGAATGTGTTAGCATTAAGTCTAGCCCCATTCATTCCTTAGGATCCAAACAGGGATGAATTTAGAAGCCACCAAACACTTCCATGTTTTCCCTATTTAAAGACTGTTACATGAGTAGTTACACGAGTAAGTATTGTGGCACAAAACTAAACGTGGTGATTTTTTTTAGGGGGATAAAAAATGAAAACTGCATGGAAGTGTTTGGTGGCTTCTAAATTCATCTCTGTTTGGATCCTAAGGAATGAATGGGGCTAGGCTAAATGCTAACACATTCACAACGTGCTGTACAACGTTTAAGTGCACGCATTGAAAAAAGATAGGCATGTATTCATTGGTCTAAGTCAGGTATGGGCAACTTCGGTACTGGAGGGCCAGTGTCCTGCAGAGTTTAGCTCCAACTTGCCTCAGCACACCTGCCTAAAAGTTTCTAGTTTGCCTAGTAAAACCTTAATTGGCTGCTTCAGATGTGTTTAATTATGGTTGGAGCTAAACTCTGCAGGACACCGGCCCTCCAAGACCGAAGTTGCCCATCCCTGGTCTAAGTGGAGGTTAGAACATGGTAAAATATTGAAAAAAATACATTATTTTGTTATTTTATCATTGTTTTCCTTTAAATTAAGAATGCATTTATTTCAAACAGTATTTATTCAGTGTTTACTATAGAATCTCAAACAAAATGTTATTAACTATTGAAAAAGGTTTAAGAAGATTTGGAAACAGCAGCCAAATGGATTCGCATAAATAATGACCAAGGTTTTCCAAGCACCTCTGTCTGCTATTTGCAAACATATCCCATCTACTATCCTAACAGCCTGGGTTAACTCAGTATTGCAGGGAATCAAGCTACAAATGACTTATCTCACAAGATTGTTGTCAAAGCATATTAAACCGACATGAAAGTATTTTAAACTGAAAGTACAGACGTCAATCAGATTGGCTGTCGTGTATTCATTTATCATTAATAAAGAACATAATTTTTTGTCTTTAGCTCGTAAATCTTTTGGGTTTGAGCTGAACGAGTCTGCATCCAGTCGCCTGTTAAAACTGGAGAAGGAGAACCAGTGTCTTCAGAACACCATCCAGGAGCTAAGAGAAGCTTCCATCAACATGGAGGAGGGTCAACAGCATGCATTAGAGCTGGAGAAAGAGAACCAGAGCCTTAGCAAGAAGGTACATTTTACCTCTTTTAAACTCCATTTACGAGATCTTAAATGCTGCATGCTGAGAAGACGTCTGCTTTGTATTTTAGTTGGAGCGTCTGCAGTCCCAGTTAGAACAGGAGAAACAAACAACTCAGGACATGGAGAACCTGGGAGAAGAGCTGCTAAAGGAGAAACAGAGGCTGGTGAAATCTCTAGAAACCCTGCAGGCAGAAAAAGATGAACAGGTGAACATGTTTGATCTAAAGAAACATATTCTTTAACATGGTCACCATAACATTAATCAACATTTTCAGGCATAAGTTGACTGAACCCCCAACGTGTGTTTACATTTATGTGTTAGATCTCAGAGCTGGAGCAGGAGAAGGAACACCTGACACAGGCGATGAGCTCCCTCCGAAAGCGCGCTCAGGTGAACAGCGAGGCTCGCGTAAGGGAGGTGGAGACGGAGAACCGCATTCTACATCAAACAATCTCAGAAACGGGTGGAAAACTTGCTCGCCTGGAGGCAGAGAAACGGCAGGCCACTAAAGAGCTGGAGTGTCTTCGTGAACGAGGAGAGCGCTGTGAGGAGTTGGAGAGAGAGGTAGCGCGTCTGGAACGCGTCCGTGAGCAGCTGCAGCGGGAAACTGCCTCTTTGAAGATCGGCAGCGAGCGCACCGAGGCCCTGGAGCGAGAGAACACTACTCTAGAGCAAGACAACCGCCGACTGAAGAAGTTGGCTGACGCAGCCCAGAATGCCAGTTTGCGACTAGCCGCTTTGGAGAAGGACCACCAGCAGCTTGAGGAGGAGAACCTAAATCAGCGTCGAGCACTAGAGACCCTACGGCCAGCTTCTGCTCGACTGGCTCAGCTGCAGCAGGAACACGCCGAGCTAGAGCGGGAACGTGAAGAGATGAGCCGCACACTGGAGGAGCTGCGCTCTCAAGCCAAGAGAAGCGAAAGATTAGAGATGAACTGCAACAACCTGAGCCAAGAAAACCAACGGCTCCAGCAGACCTTGGAGAACAGCACCACAAAGATTCAGAGTCTGGAGGGTGAACTGATGCAGAACGAAGCAGAGATGAAGGATCTGAAGCGAGAGCTGGATGGGCTGAGGCAGGCGGCGACCCGTGCCGAGGTTGTGGAGAAAGAAAAGCGAGGAATAGAGCAGGAACTGGGTCAAGTTGAGAAGGAGAGGAAGCAGTTAGAAAAGGAAGCGCGTAGATTGAAGCAGCAGTTGGAGGTGAAGGAGGCAACTCTGGAGGAAAACTGCCTCAGATTGGCCAACGTGGAGAAGGAAAGCACGGCTGTTAACAAAGAGCTGAACCGTTTTAAGGAGGCGGCTGGGAGAGTCAAAGAGTTGGAGAGAGAGAACAAAGACCTGCAGAAACAGGTCACCATAGACAAGAAAACTCTGGCCATGCTCAGAGAGGTATGACATGTAGAAAAATGAGTTGGAGCTTTGTTTAATGGAATACAAACACTGACATTGCTTATTTTGGTACACAGGAGCTAGTAAATGAGAAGTTAAGGGTACAGCAGCAGTGTAATGAACTAGAGAAGCTGAGCCACGAGTTGGAAAAGATTGGCCTGAACAGAGAAAAACTACTACAAGAAGAGCACAGTTGTGAAGACAAGTGAGTGACTATTCTTTTATTATATAGCACAGACCATATCTAAACTTGTAATACTTTTTCCATAAAACACAAAAGATGTTTTTGAAGACTTGCTTAACCTAGCTTTTTTATACATTGAAAGTGAATGTGGAAGGATGCACTCAAGCTTTAAAAATGACTGCAATTTAAAGGTCAAAAACATGGTCCAGATGATGTCCTGCATTCCAGGTCATCTGAGGCCACACAATAGCTTTGTCTGAAAGTAAACCCAAATTTAAAAAACGTATTTACTGAAAATCTTTTTCCTTGCTGTAGAATGTGTAAATCCCTAAATCTTGCTCACATATGCAGTGTGATGGCTGTCCAAAGCAGCTGTTGTGGCTGCTTTAATACCATATCTTGTACCAGTTATTTATGAAGCGATTGGTTCCAAAACACAATAAGTCCATTTTGACTAATTTTGGTAAAAACGTGTTTTCTATACCAAGAAAGTGACAAGATGAAAACCACTATTTTCTGTAAAAAAAAAGGTTATAAAAAACATAAAAAATACAAATCCACAAAATGCAATAAATCAATGACAGTTTTTTTAAAATGCTATAAATCTATTGAATCAATATATAAATGTGCATTCATCTTTGCCATATATTGCCATATTTGCCAGTATACACTGATAAAAATAAACATTAATGGCATTAATCAAAACACTTACTTTGTCATATTAAGAACACTGTTATTGCTGCTGTCATCCTTGGGACGTCGTGGCTGAACTTTTTTGACAACGATCAGCAGTAAATGTTTTGGTCCTGCTCGATTGTCGTTGGCTTCGAGTAAAATAATGGAAAGTTTTTCATAAGATCCCCATGTGTTAGCATGACAGAAGCTTGATGCTGTCGGGAGAACAAGCAACAGCCGGCGTTTTCCGTCTCCTGAGTGCCTCTCGTGTAAATTATTCGATTTTGATGGCTTATGTTTTTTTCCCGTCACAGAAAACCACCATAAGTTTATCAATGCCAACAAAAGTACACAAAGTACAAAGTAGATGAGGAAAACTAGGATTCCGTGTGTATTCAACGTGCCGCCATTGTTGCTAACAATGCGTGGAATGGTGCGCTGTTATTTGTTGAGCGGATTGTGGAGTGGCGTTTATCATGTTTTGGGGGGGAAAAGGAGAAAAGATGTCGGAATAACAAGGCGGATATTAAATTTTGTGTAAAATTATGAATTTACTTTTTAATACTGACCAGATACAATACTGATTTTGACAGTACCTTTTTTTTAAAATGCCGTTTATCGCGTTTTGGAACCAAACTCTTCATATATACTTTTCTGATGTTTTAGTGTTATTGGTAGTGTATGAGTATGGCCTATTTAAAATTGTATAAAACATATCTTGTTTGTTTTTATGAATGCTCCCCTTTTAAAAGGTTTAACAGGTGAGTTTTTAGGCAACTGAGCTTCTTGGGTTTCAAACTTTCTTACAAATAGACACATTTGCTTCTTTTTTCTACTTTCATAAATTGTTTCACTGTTTTTGTCATATTCATAGTTCTTGCTTACTGTTCACGCTAATATACTTGGGGTGCGTTTACACGACAACGATGTATTGAAACATGGAAAAGTTTATGAAAAATTTCACACACGACAACGCTGTCAAAAAGATCTGTGTTTACACTGATCCGCAAAGACGACTAAATTTGCAGTATTACATATGTCACGCCAGTAAATGCCGATGTTGTCTTGTAAAGTAACACTACAAACCTTGGTACATATGCATTTATCTACAGAGAGTTTAATACACTCGATCAAGTAGTTTTGTTTAGATGGACAATGAGGTAGGGAATTACTACAAGTGACCCTGGACTATAAAGCGCCAACATTTTGTAAACATTGTTGGAGAAGCATTAAAGGTCCCGTTCTTTCTGTGGTTTTGAAGCTGTGATTGTGTTTACAGTACGCAATATAACATGTGTTCACACATTCGTTTTCACACAATTTTCACACAATTTACTTATCTGTATACTGCTGTTTTCAGTGTCCTCAAAACGGGCTGATGTCTTCCTTGTTCTATGAAGTCCCTTCTTTCAGAAATATGAATCGAGTTCTGATTGTTTAGCTTGTTTAGTGTGTTGTGATTTGATAGCAGCTTAGCTTGCCGTTAACTTAGCTTGTCGTTAGCTTAGCTGGCGACTGACGTATTCCTGTCGGGGGAGTTTAGTCAAAAAACTGTTCTACTGACGTCATTGAAGCAGGAAGTAGAGGGCTGTAGTCCAAACCGGCCGTTCGCTGTAGGCTTTGAAAGGCGAATTTTGTTAAAGAAAATATATCGCCTGGCAGTGAACTTTGAGCATTATCATTTTACAGGTATTATTTATGCTATTCTCAGGTGTGCCTAAAATGTGTCTAAAGTTTCAGCTCAAAATACCACACAGATAATTTATTATTTCATATTTTAGTTTTCACGTGTGTCTCTTTAATTGCAAATGAGCTACAGCTTTCGTTAAAAATAGATCTGATTCCTGTGAAAACAGTCTGGGACAATAGTATCTTTAGCCACATTAGTGCTAAAACGTGGTAACAAACACATTTAGAAAAGATTTTGGGGAAAGTTCACCAGTCGGGCAGTGGCCTTGGGCAGGGCTTTGTCAGTGTGACATCACATTAACTCTTCTCTGCCAATGACGAATATTGTTCGGCTTTTCGCTGCACCACTATTATCCACCCGCAACTTACAAAATCCGGAAGTATCGCCCTAGGGCAAACAGATGTATGTCAGTGTATGCTCTGCATCTGATCTTTATCAAAAGTCCTTCAAAAACACAAAATTTTGAGCAAAAAGCTGAGATAATTCCATTTTTGTGAAGAAACCTACCCATGTTTAAGAGGTGATAAAAAGAGAACTAATCAAGGTGTAGGATGAAATTTTTTTTAAAGCAGAGGGTCTATTCTTTCATTTTATATGTTTTATGTTTATATATTTTAGGAAGAACATTTTCTGGAAGGCATAAAACTTTGGGAAAATCATGAAAAATGCTGGTGCTGGCTGACAACTTAAAAAAAAAAAAAAAAACGCTGGCCGGTGAAAGAGTTAACAAAGAATCAAAACAGCATGTCTAATGAGCCTGCTCTGGTTTAATGGGGATTAAAGAAGATGAGTTGGTGAATTTTTTAATTGTAAGGTGGTTGTGTTCACATAATGCCAACACACATGTATGTCCATCATATGGGCCCTTTAATAAATTAAGTATCTTGAGCGGCACAAACGCACTCCTGCATGTCCTGAAATCGTTGTCGTGTAAACAGCCCTGCGACTTTACTGTAGTGTGATGCAGTGAGTTGGTCTGAGCTCTCTAAAGCTTAATTATACCAGTTATGAGCTTTGCTTTGTATAGTACTGTGTTTATAAGGATTTCTTTCATATTTAGATCGCATTATGAATACAGTCCTGACTCTTATTGTAGGTATATGATCCAATCTGATTAGTGAAACTCCCACATTTATTTCTCTTTATTAGTCTAATAAAATCTGCAACATTCCATACCAGCTAATTATACAAAACACATGCTAGCCCTAATCACTTAATGTTTGGGGAAAAGTGCCACTACCGCTCACATTCCACTGTGCTTAGTAATTCTAACAAGATCCTTTGATGTGTTTAATGTGTGTGGGCCTGTGCACTCAGCGATTGTGTGTGTGTGTGTTTGTATTATGGATGATGTTGAATTCCTTGGATAAGAATCATCTTGCCTGAAGCAGGTTTGGTAATCTGTATTTACTGCCAAAAAAGTAACAAATGACTTGAATTTTTTTTTATGCTGGAATGCAAGAGATTCTTTTCAAATTTCCAGAAGTCTTGGCATCTGTTTCTGTTTGCTCAGCTTTTCGTCCAACGTTTACACGCTAACAATTTCACAATTTTCAGTAAATACAAGATCCTGGAGACAAAGATTGAGTCGGCATTAAAGAAGACTCTGGAGCTGAGAGAAGAGAAGATCCAGAGCCTGGAGTCTCGCCTGGAAGAGAGCAGCAGCTTGAACCAGCAACTCCGCACTGAGCTCACCACAGTATGAAAACTCCTTCCTTATATATAAGCCCCCTTAAGTTACATGTATGCATGTGTCTGTCAAAACAAAAGAAGTGTGTGTGACCTGTCAAACACGTTTGACGATTCTCATATTTTCTTTTCCCCTCCAGGTCAAGAAGAACCTAGAGGCCCTCAGACAAAGGCAAGAGGAAGAGTCGGCCCACTCTGAAATCTCCCAGCAGGCCTTGGGGCAGACCAGAGCAGGCCCAGACAAAGAGAAGTGGGAGAATGAGCAGAGGGAAGCCACAGCTGAGCTGCTCAAACAGAAAGACAGACTAATTGATGTTGAGAAGAATGTAAATGGATTTATAGCTATTTATTATGAAATGCCGCTATGTTTTGAATGTTCAGTCTGATAACCTGTCTGTATTCACGCAGAATGCAGCCCTGCAGACAGAGAAGCATCTTCTGAAAGAGCAACTGAAGCAGTTGGATTCCCAGAATGCACAGCTTAATGCACAAACACTAGCTCTACAGAAACAGGCAACATCGCTACAAGAGCAAAACACCTCTCTTCATAAAGAAACTGCTAAACTACAGGTAGAGCATAAAGAAATGTTGTGCATCTAAAGCACATCAAAAACAGTCAAAAATAAGATAAAGATATTAAAAGTGCCCTTCCTCTGTCGTTTTTATTGTTTTATACTGTTGTCTGAGGTCTACTCATGACGTTCGCGTCGTTTTTACGTCAAAAAGCAATAAGTAATAGGCCATTTGTACCCTGGTTTTGAGGCAGGTTCGAGAAATGATCAGTTTTGATGGGCCAGCCACATTGACGACTTGGAAGTAAACGCCCACTGCTATGATTGAATAACAGTTTTTCATAGTCAAACTAACTTTCTATACTTATATAATCTCATGTGTAATCAGTTTACTGTTAAGTGCGTGTCTTACACACACACATTTTATCATAAACCCTTTCGCCACACACACGTGTCATTTATCGTAAACCCTTTCAACGCATATGCAGCATGAATTGGTGTGAATTTGCGTCCCTTGGAAGAGAAGTCACTGGCCGCCACTGATAGTGACACATAGTCCTAAAGTGTTTGAATCACATAAGCTGCGCCTTTCTGTCCGGATCCAATATTGATGGAGTAGCATTGCTTTTTAATCGCAGTCACTCTTCAAATCCAGCGTTCTTCTGAACATCCAAACACAGAGAAAATGTTATACTTCCCTCGTTTGATATGAATGATGTCTCTCGACAAAAACGATGGCCCGAATACGGTACGGTTGACGTTCAGCCATCCTTGCTGTAACTTGTTAGGAAAACTCACTGAACTACACGTATTCTGTGGGCGCTGTGTCAAGTTGGAGAGCTCATGAATAGTAATGAGCTCGATCAATTCCACGTCACACTGAGCAGCTTTTCAAACTGACCTGATTCCTCCGCTTATTTCTTTTCATTGGCTAGAGCTGACAGAGGAGGTAGAAGTTAATTTTCACAGTCACGACACAACACAAACACATATGGACATAACACATATCAAAAAATACAAGTAAAAACGGTTTTATGTGGAAGTCCCCCTTCAACAGAATGCTAGGGGGAACATATTATATTTTTATCAAATACTTTTGCCTCAAATTTTCCAATCCCGGCCTCAGGCCATTCAGAAATACTGCTTTGTAGGCAGAATCTACTAAGAAAACATGAGAGGATTTTGCATTAAAGTCTTAATTTCAAAAGATAGAGTGTAAATTATTAAACTAGCAAAAAGGAAAACTTGGCTTAACTTTGATTTCCCTTTGACCTGCATGTATAACATGGCTCCTGTCTCCGGGGCATTGCTAGGGTCGGATGGGATTGGGAGAGAGGCTTAGACCCCCTAAGAACATGACCCCACAAACACAGCGAATATTTTTTATTATTATAAAAATTAATTTTAATGTGAACATAAAACTAAAAAGGCATAAAACAGTTCACTGTGCTTTAGTTGTCTGTATTGATCTTCTGTCCTCTTGGTGGTTGTCTTGTTTCTTTTTTATGTTTTTCTTTATTCCTCACTTCTACCCGTCTTTTCCTCTTGTTGATCAACCATTACTTTGTGTTGTTCTTTTTGGGTTCCTTTTATGTAGCTTTTTTAAAGTAGCTTGTTTTTTCCCTAATTTTTCTCCTTTGCATTTTCTCTATATTCTGGTGCCTGGCTGACTATTTCAACTTGAAAAAAATGCAAGTAAAATTTACAACAACTTTTAAATAACAGAAGTTCATTTATATGCTTTATTTCTCATAGGCCTTCATTTGATCAAAGTAGAAATTGACATTTTAAGCTATGTCGAGAAAATAATGACTTGTTTTATTATTACCTGATGAAAGACCGTGCTTAATGACTGTGTATTATTAACAGTGAACAGATACTGCACTGTTTAACTCGACACATAACGGCAAATTTCACAGCTAAGTTAAAGCTGCAGTCTGTAAAATGTATCCACCTCTGATTGAAAAATAAAAATGCAGTTATTTAAGGAGTGCGTTGTGCTTCGCCCCGCTACTCTGCACGGACGAATCTGATGTCTGTGATTGCTGCATCAGAGCAGATCTGAGCAGATGGGCTCCTCTGCTTTGTTTACGGACGTGATGTCATCACGCAAAGACAAATTACGTTTTCAAACTTTTTTTCTGAAAAAGATAATCCGACTGCGCAAATTATAAATCATTACTAAAAGCTTACCAAGGTACGGAGACAGTTTTAAACATATTTTCCCCTATATATTGAATAACTGATTTTTGTTAATTTTTAATAAAAAAAATGTTACAGATTGCAGCTTTAATAAATCACACCTAAAATTTGTGTTTGATCTACCGCAGACCAGGAAAATTAATTAGAAGTGGTAATAATAAAATCTATTACATCTCTGAACTAACATTTTTTTCTTTAATCTGAAGATCAGGGGCTTTTAATAGAACATTAGGGGATTAAGCACCCAAAGCCTCCCTTGCAACGCCACTGTTCTGGGTCCATCAAATTTAGTTAGAAAGAGCAGGTGTGAATTCCTTAATTTGCTACTGTAAGGGTCTTTGTGACAGAAGACAGCAGTTTTGTGACGTAAAAGACCAAAACACGGAAGTTGTGTCAAAACAAACTCTAGGGTTTCCAGAAAGAACACAAAATGTTTCTGCCAATGTTTCTGTTCACCTCTGACCCATGCAACAGGGGGTGGTTTAATACAGAATAGTTTATATGTTAAATGTTCAAATGAGCTTAATACAACTTTATAAATAATGTGACTATAAAAAATGTTAAATGTTCATAAATTTTTATGTGCATTTACCATGAATTCAGAGCCCTAATCCAGGCCTTGCCATAGTTGCAGTTACATAATATCTTCATAAAACTATAATAAAAAGTAAATATTTTCATTGTTTTATCCTTCTGTATATGTTTAGGTGGAAAACTCAACACTAAGCTCCCAAAGCTCATCTCTTATGGCTCAGTATGGAACTTTACAGGCCCAGCTACAGACTCTAGAATCTGAGGCCGAGTCTCTTCAGAAACAGCGCGAGGAGGCGTGCGCAGCCCGTGACCGCGTAACGCAGGACCACGAGCGCCTGCTCAGCGTGCACGAGAGACAGGCCACTGAATACGAGCAGCTCATTGCCCAACATACAGCCCTGAAGAGCAGCCAGAGAGCTCTGGAGCAAGAATATCGTACCCTGGAGAGCAAGTCAGTCCTTTTCCTTGTTATTAGAATGTGATTTACTCTTATCACATGACACTGTGTTGCATGCTGTATTTGCGTCCCTATAAGTGAAATAATCGCAAAAGAGATTAAAGAGCTTTAAGGGGTAGTTCACAATTCTTGAAATGGAAGGTCATGTTAAGTACATTGCATTGTGGGACAGTATTTGAATTACATGTTGGCAAATTTAGTAAGTACACATATTTTCTATACAAAGATTTACATACTGTACACTATATGGGTGATTCTCACGAAAAAATGTCAAGCATGAAAATGTAAAAATTGCTTAAATTTACTTTTTTTCCCACCAGACATTGAAAAACAAAGTCTGGAGTAAATGGGAACATTAATTTAAAAACTTTTACTTATCATTTAACACTTTTTGTAACATAATTTAAAAAATTAGTCCTAAAAAATCTCATTACCGCAACAGTCAGAAAACATCAACACTGACATATTTTCAAAATGACATGACAAACCTGAAAGAACATAATTTGGAGATTCTGCACATGCATTTAAAATCAAAGTATTATGCTTCTATTAATTAAATTAACATTTAATAAGCATCTGTTGCGGTAATGATAATCAAAATGTCGTGTAAGCATTCTGACAAGACAATATTTCAAATTAACTGTAAAAGAAATGATCTTACCTGGTAGCCATCTTAAAGTAACTGGTCCATGTGCTTGGTCACTCAAAATCAAACTTTATTAAAATTCTGTATGTGTGCTTAAACTGTTCTCAAAAAGTGTTGCGGAGGATGAGAACATCAGGCATGGACAAATTATTTTCCTAATTTTTCTTCATTATTATTATACATGAATATTCAGTAAATATTTTTTCTGTCATCTAAAGTAGTCTAGCAAAACATCCATTAATTTTTTTTTTTTTATATTTTTGTGTTAATTTGATTAAATTACAACATAACGCATGTTCAAACACAGCCGGACACATTGCGGTAATGAGAATTTCAGCAGAAAATGAGATAAAATTTCCAATTATAAATTCTTATGTTGAAATCACACATTGTGCAAGGTAGAACACAGTATTGTGTTAATTCTGATGCTTTTTAATGTTACTATATTACTCATTTTAAAGCTAAAATCATTAGTGCTGTGGTGTTTCAATGGTTTCGTAAGAATCACCCATATACGAAGTGAAAGTCTTCATATCGTTTACCTGTTTTTATGCCTGTTTTTAAACTGTGACCTTTGCTGACTTATAGACGGCTAATAGTGGTGGCTGCTTATTAATCTTTCTGTTTTTTCGCTCTGGCTATGCGCATAAAGAGGGTGTGTAACAGCAAAGTAATGATCTGTGTCTGGTCTGAATGGAGACACCACTATGACCCGTGTTTTTAAGACTGCTGACAGTGACAGACAATGATAGACGTGAAAAAGTCAAACACTCTTAACTAGACGTAAATGCTTCTGTTTTAGATATGACATGATTCAGACAAGATAATTAATTATTTAAGGCCTGATCTGTCAGTATAAATAAATTAAATGTTGGATTTCACTGCGGTTAATGGCAATAAAACAGCACCACGGGGAATAGCAGTGGTTTTAGAGGTGGGTCACAATGGAAAATGTTTCTGCCCTTATTTTTATCTACACACATTAGACATTAATGAGCCTGGACAATGCAGGAACACATCTACACATTAATCCTCGCGTGCCTGTCACACTCATTTTCCATGGGTGCAATGTGGAAAGTTGTCTTTTGTTAAGGACAGGAAAAAACACTGTTCTGTTTGCCATTCGTTTATTTCAGTAGTCTCTCTGTGTGTCTTTTATCTCTCCCTCACTACCTTATGAATAATGCAGTAGTGGGTCTCTTGGGGCCTCAGCTGAGGGACTCACCAGATGGCAGTCAGGAGCCCAATCAGCTGTAATGTCCACCGGGCTCGCCGCTCTTATGTCCAATACTCCACATGTCACACATGCTCGGTTTCCTAATTCATTTATTTGAAGTACCACCATCCATGTGTGTGTTGATCTATGAAAGATTTAAAACCTCCTTTGTTAGATGTGCACCCCTCTCCTAAATTATTGATTTACCCATGAGAATTTTGGTAGTGCTAAGCTCTTAATAAATATAAGGGATTTGGCTTGCAAAGTACAGCTTTTAGGTATAACAAGTTATTTTGACAACTTTTAATTTGTTCACTTTATATCAGGAGTGCATTCTGTTTATTGTAATAATTAAAGGTTATTGGAACTTTTAAAATTAAATTTATTTAAAATGTTTTAAAGGGCACATATTATGCACATTTTTATATGATATAATATAAGGTGTGTCCAGAATGTTTCTGTGAAGTTTCAGCACACAATACCCCACAGATCATTTATTACAGCATGTCCAAAGTGCCCCTTTTTGGGTGGGAGAAAGTTTTGTGTGTACCTTTAAATGCAAATGAGCTATTGCTCTTCGCTCCCTTACCAAAAGAGAGGCTTTGGTTAAAATATATCTGATTTTGCAAAGAAGAACAGAAAAATAGCTTACTGAAGGCAGAAACTGTGGTAATAATACAAGACTGTCAATCAACGGCCTTGGGCGGGGCTTTAGCAGTTTGACATCACATTGCTAAGAAATCAGAACAACATGTCTAACGAGGCTGTTTTGGTTATATGGGGATTAAAATTTTTTTTTTCATTGTAGGGTGGTTGTGTTCACACACTGCAACACACATTTATGTCCAAACGATTTTGTAAAATAGGTGCCCTTTAAAATGTATCAATTAGAAAATGATTGGCATTATTGCAGTCTATAAACCCCAGTCTGTTTCACCACAATCCACTAAAGCTGGCCCAGGCTGTTGTGATTGTTTCAAGAATTTCCTGCCCCTTGCCATAACTGCAAGCTTCAGGTTTTTTTAGGTGTAAACATTAACAATGCTGTCCGGTTATTTATGTTATCAATTTAAGCTCGAGTCAGATTAGAATTCACGATATTCATGAAAAGTAAGTGTAAGTGTTTTTTACCAGTGCATTTTATAACGCTTCGCGTCGTGCCTCAAAAACGCCCCTTAGCTGTTATAAAATGCACTGTAAGCCCACTGCTTTGTGGGGCTTATTGCGTTTATAAAACGGTTACTTCATATGCATAGCTGGTTTTCATAAAATAAAACACAAATAAGGTGTAATAGTACAAATATTACTCTTCTGCCAAACAAAGTAGTTCCTCAGAATCAAGTTTGGCTGCAACAGAGCGCAGTTCCCAACCAACACAGACGCAGCCAAGACACAATAAAAATATGATTTAAGACTGAGGTGTTTATTTTCATAAATCAACATTCATCTAATTTATGCATTAACATTTATATCGTGCAATTGAACCCTTAGAACTCGCTTCAACCAATCAGAATGAAGAACCAGAACGGGCCGTTTTAATATTGCTTATTAGTTAATGTTTTTTAATAGTTCTTAGTGTGTTTGCATGTACTTTTGTTATGTTTTAAATGAAAAAGCAAATCATTTTAAAATAAGCAAATCATTTCATAAGCTCATGTCTCCATCTAGTGCGTAAGAAGCGATGTAATAGTATTTTCATAAAACAATACTAAATACATGTAATAGTTATAATGTTTATTATGGTTTGTTCAAATAACTTAAAATGTGTTGAATGAGAAACATACCACAGCCGTCGGACCGTGTGAAGTCAATAAAAAATTGCCGTTTAATAAAAACTCATACCAGAGGGAAATTTTAAGCCATCTAAAAAGGTTAAAAACAAGAATTCTTTGTCTATTTCATGTACAAACACTCAACTGACTTTCCCATTGTAAAGATACTGGTATGTCTTTGTGCTTATAGTTGCGCATTGAAGACCCGTCACCCCCGAGCAACAACATGAAATTATTGAATATATCTTCATATAAGATATCAGTCCACTTCTTAATTTCATCCTCCTATGGGGGTTTTCATGGCAGGTTTAGTAAATATTTACCATAACTGTTTAAATCGTGTTTAATGTGTGCTCTACGAAGTCTCGCAAAAAAAGGAAAATACGTCACATCTCTTACTTCCACGTTCGAAAATAAGGTGGATACTGAAGTGTTATAAAAAAGTTTAATAAAAATTTTAAATTATTGCAAACCATTGATATATGCATATTGTGATATGCACATATGTGATAAATAATGTTTTTACATTGTATGTCTCTGACTTAAGTTGGATAATGAAAATGTTGAAGAACCAGCAGATCGTCCAAAACCTCCTTTGCATGCATGACTTAAACAGGACGTTTTACAACAGTATGTTTTTATTTGGTAAAAATTGGGCTGGTTGAGCCCACACCACTCTGTATGCAGTGTAAAGACTCTGAGCTGTTAATATGGGTGCCAAAACATTTGCTCTGCTTAGGCGTATGGTGTGAAACAGGCCTTTATGAATTTCACATCTTCGTCAGAGCTAGATAAAGAAGATTTATATATAAGTTCACCTATGGTATATCTAATAGTATTAACTTAGATTTTTTTTATAGAGATCTTTAGGTATAATGACTATTCAAACTTTGCAAAGAGTCACCAGCTACTAAGAAAGCATTAGTAATGTAAAAAAAATGTACTTTTCAGTCATTTTCATGTAATGTGATTTGTCAAACCATCAATGAATACAGAATTATAGATTTAAATGGATAACCTAACCAAACATAAAAATCCACTCATGTAATTTTCTAGCTCTAATGTGTCAACAAAGGTTGAATGTAAAAAAACACCCTCAGGATGTATTTATCATTTGATGAAAGTAAATAATGGCTCTGGTCTCTCATGTTAAAAAAATACAAAAATCACAAAATCATTATGACTTATTCTAAACTATCTGATTACTTGGTTTATTATTTTACTTCTAGAGACTGTATGGGTGATTCTCACGAAAACTTTTTTTAAAAAATGTAAAAATTGCTTAAATTTACTTTTTTTCCCACCAGACATTGAAAAACAAAGTCTGGAGTAAATGGGAACATTAATTTAAAAACTTTTACTTATCATTTAACACTTTTTGTAACATAATTAAAAAAATTAGTCCTAAAAAATCTCATTACCGCAACAGTCAGAAAACATCAACACTGACATATTTTCAAAATGACATGACAAACCTGAAAGAACATAATTTGGAGATTCTGCACATGCATTTAAAATCAAAGTATTATGCTTCTATTAATTAAATTAACATTTAATAAGCATCTGTTTCGGTAATGATAATCAAAATGTCGTGTAAGCATTCTGACAAGACAATATTTCAAATTAACTGTAAAAAAAATGATCTTACCTGGTAGCCATCTTGAAGTAACTGGTCCATGTGCTTGGTCACTTAAAATCAAACTTTATTAAAATTCTGTATGTGTGCTTAAACTGTTCTCAAAAAGTGTTGCGGAAGATGAGAACATCAGGCATGGACACATCATTTTCCTAATTGTTCTTCATTATTATTATACATGAATAATCAGTAAATATTTTTTCTGTCATCTAAAGTAGTCTAGCAAAACATCCATTTATTTTTTTTATTTTTATTTATTTTTGTGTTAATTTGATTAAATTACAACATAACGCATGTTCAAACACAGCCGGACACATTGCGGTAATGAGAATTTCAGCAGAAAATGAGATAAAATGTCCAATTATAAATTCTTATGTTGAAATCACACATTGTGCAAGGTAGAACACAGTATTGTGTTAATTCTGATGCTTTTTAGTGTTACTATATTACACATTTTAAAGCTAAAATCATTAGTGCTGTGGTGTTTCAATGGTTTCGTGAGAATCACCCGTATAGTGCAAGCTAATTTAAAGGGATCCAGTCGCTTTTTTAGTTTCTTATCTTTATTTAGTATGTAATGTTGCTGTTGAGCATAAACATTACACCCTAACCAAAGTTGAAAATGTGAAAAAGCGTAATTAGACCCATATGATTTTTACAGCCCATGTTTTTTATTTTTTGGTCCAAAGAATTTGTTTGAGAAAGACGTTTAACCTGAACAATATGTACAACTAATAAAACAGACTACGGATGTTGTTACATTGTTTGCTAGCAATTGTTTGGTTGTGCAGAAGGATTAAGTGACATGTGAATGTGAGTTGAGACTTTGCTGTCTTTTTTGTATGCAGGTATCAGGTTCTCTTGAAGCAGAAGGACGCTATGGAAGCTCTTGAGGCCTCTTTGCACAGAGAGAGGGAGACTTTGGGAGAGGAAATTCACAAAAACACTCTTATCATGGGGGAGAACAACAGCCTGAGGGAGGAGATAGACAGGTTAGAGAGTTTTTCAGCTTCATAACACTAACTAGTTTTCAACTGAATGGTCTAGCAGGGCTGAGGTCAAATATTTATGGTGAATATGTACTCCCCTCTACTGGTTGAAATAGACTAGTGTAAATCGACAGAAGTTACTCAGCACAGAGCTCTTGCTTGCCTGAATGCACAATATGTCAATGGCTATTTCATTTCTTATTTCGTTTTCCTTTTTTTCTTTCTAATTTTTAAAAATGACATGCAGTAATCCATCTTACAGCATATTTAGAGTATGTGGTGGTTTCTAAAATAAATTCCAGTCACGTAATACAGTACATATACATTAAATAGAAACAGTTATATGATGAATAAGAAATGTTAAATCATTATATATATTGTAATGTTATTATTAAATGTTCATAAATCAAAACAATGACTGAATATTTTTATAATGCTCCGCCACTAACAGTCTACAGATGCAAGGACACATGCAGGACCTTACAGTTAATATTTTATTATTATTATTATTATTATTATTATTTCCATTATTTAACCAGGATCCCATGGAGACTTTTCAGTCTTTTCTTCCAGGAAGACATGGGGTGCATCCCAATTAAGGGTCTTGATCCTTTTAAGGCCGCAGACTTTGAAAGCAAGGCTCGATATTTGAAGGCGGCAGCCTCTAAAGGCCACGAAGCGAACTGATATGAGACAGTCTAGCCTACGGTGGGACTTGCGTCACTTGCTTTTCCCGCCCACTACACTTGTCAGCGGGACACAACAGCTGAGACCTATTAGACTTTTAAAAATAAATATGGAGACAGATTTTTTATTTTATTTTAGAAAATATAACACATTGATGCAGATTAAACTATCCAACAGTATGTAAAATTCACCAACCTTAAAAACATACAAAAGCAAAACACAACATGCACAATATTGCAGCAATAATATTAATTCACATGATTAAAACATTATTTATAGTAGAAAAACAGTCACAAGCCCCTTTATTTGCAAAATATAAACTTTTATTTAACTACAGTTTTGAATATTTATTTCAAAACACCCAGACGCCAGGGACGCACATTGAATCTTGGGATAGCCAAGGCTGTGAAGGATACATCTATGGATCAAAAAGGCCACATGTGGAGGCTTGTATGTGAAGGAGCATTCAAATTGGGACAGCCTTTGTGGTGGCACTGTGATGTCATTTGCCTTCAAATACGGCCTTGAAAGGCTGCAGCCCCTGAATTGGGATGCACCCCTGGACACACAAAGTTTCACACAAAACAAAGACAAATAATACTCTGTACTATAACTAATAACAACGTGAATCAAGAAAAACACTTACAAGACTCAAAATACATGAGTACATAACATATGAAGTTTCGTTGCAAAATGAGATAAATCCATTTTTTTAATTTTTTGTGAAAACATGTTTATTATTATGTTATCATGTTATTATTTTGTTGTATGGTGTTACTTAGCTGTATTTTTTAAGTTATGAAGGTTTTAAACAAAACAAAACAACTGCAGTTGCATTGAAATTATTTGGAATGCACAACCAAAAAACGAGATTTCTGAACAATTAAAAAAACGGTGGTTATCTCGTTTTGCAACTAAACTCTTCATATGGTTTAAAAGTACATATAGGTGGTGAGGACTCCAGTTTAAGTATGCTTTTTAAATTATTCCATGACTGAAAAAACACATTTACAAAGTTCTGAGGGCACTTGTGGGACTTTTATAGACTAAATCAGTAATATACACTGTTTGTGCGCACCTCCAGAATGTCCCAGACACACAGGAGTCTGCGGCAGGAGTATGACAGTCTGCAACATCAGACCAAAGAGCTGAAGACATCTCTGAATGAATCTCAGCTAGAACTGAACCGATGGCAGGCACGTTACGACCAGCTCAAGGAGAAACATCAGGGCCTGGACATCTCCATGACCAAACTAGACAACCATTGTGAGGTAAGAGAGACTTAAATGGCCGTTTACATACAAGCAGCATTTGCCGAAACAGAGGAATAGTTCACCCCAAAATGAAAATTTGCCCATATTTTAATCATCCTCAAGCTATCGTGGGTGTATATGATTTTTTTCTTTCAGCCAAACTCACTCAGAGTTATATTAAATAATATCTTGACTATTTTAGCTTTATAATGGCATTGGATAGGGCCCTATTTTTAAGGTCCACTGTGTAGATTTTTAGCGGCATCTAGTGGTGAGATTGTAAATTGCTACCAACGGCTCAGTCCACAGCTCGCACTCCCTTTCGAAACTCATAGTGAAGCTACTGTAGACGGCACAGAATCATCATTTGAGACAACGTAGTGACAAAGCACGCTCTGTAGAACAGTTTGTCCGTTTAGGGCTACTGTGGAAACATGATGGCAAATTTCACGTAAGAGGACCCCCGGTGTATGTAGATAAAACCGGCTTATTCGATGGTAATAAAAACAATACAGTTCATTTTGTAATGCCTTATACACCACTGATAATAGAGTGATGTATATTATATTGCATTTATGTCAAGAGATCCTTCTTACACAAAGTTACACAATGCACCTGTAAAACTCCAAAAGCACATCCATCAATCAAATACTAAGCCTTACGGTTGTTAAATGTCTTTTGAAATAAAGCAATGGGTTTTCAACCTGACCTTAACTTTTGTGAATGGGCATATAACTGTCTTTTATAGTATTAAGTTTGAAATATGTATGAATGTTTTTGTTTTTTTTGTTTCACTTCGGAAGACAATGTTAACCGTATGGATTAGTTTTTGATGGATGGATGGGGCACTATGCAATGCTATTACAAAGCTGAAAAGAGCCAGGATATTATTAAATTTAAAGGGCACCTATTGACCGATTCACGTTTTTAAATTTCCTTTGTTGTGTATTAGTACATGTTAACGATATGCAAAAGGTACAAACCCCAAAGTAAACGATTAAGCGAGTTATCGTCTGCAACGTAAATCTCTTTTTTTTGGACTACAACAAACACGTATTGTAGCCAACGGTTTGGGATTGGTGATGTAGGCAAGACCAGCATTATCATAATTCCTCCCGCTTCGGACTCGCAGCTTGTAAGTTAACTCCTGTTAGCAACTGAATCTTTTAAACATGGTAAGGAGCATCACTTTCCAGCTGACATAAGAGGTATTCAGGCCAATCACAATGTACAGATTAACTGGCCAATCAGAGACACAGAGCTTTTCAAATCTAATCTTGAGCTACAAAAATGTATGGTATGTGGAAAATAATGTGTTTTTTAAACCATAAGCCACACAAACACATTGTATAATACCAAATACACTAAATAACATTGTTTTTAGCAATGAAATAGTTGCACTTTAACTCCAGATTCGTTTGACTGAAGGAAGAAACATTGGCCTCAACCTAGGATGGCTTGAGGGGCTAATTTTTATTTTGGGGTGACATTTTTTAGTAAGAGTTTATAATGATTTTGTTGTAAATAGCCTAATTATCGTTCCCTCTCCATTACATTTTAACACCCCTAAGTACATACAAATCGTTGTTTGCTCACAGAGCATAATGAATTGTAGTCACCAGTAAGCTGTTCTTTTTTTTTTACTTCAGCTGCTAACCCGTTTAAAAGGGAACTTGGAAGAAGAAAACCATCATCTTCTCAGTCAGATCCAGATGCTCAGCCAACAAAACCAGACTTTGTTGGAGAGAACCATGGAAAGCAAAGAACTCTATCATGAAGAACAGAAACAATACATGTGCGTGACAGAACATCATTTGTTAAGTTTCCTATTTTTTTAATCATGCAAATGGACCATGTTTTATATTGACCTATTAATACTTAATGTTCCCCCACAGCGATAAGCTAAATTCTTTGCGACGACAGAAAGAAAAGTTGGAGGAGAAGATCATGGACCAATATAAGTTCTACGACCCAACACCTAAAAAGTGAGTTCATTGCCACATTTGAGACAGTCATGGTAAATTCACATGGGGCGTCAGCGTTAAGACTTGACGAAGGGCGTGTCTGAAGTGTGGCTCTGATGTGATCGTCTTATTGACAACAGCCAGTCACAGTGGACTGCAACATGAAACAAAAATGGTGGCTTTTGTTTTGACAGATGGATGCCAGTTTGGTAGCGTTAGTGATTGCTGGTGTAGCTCTAGTGTTACTTACCGCAGTGATTAATCTTTTTCTCGAATTATATGCTATCTGTTCTCCGGTCTTGGACGTAATTGGCTAGCGCCTGCAATAGGTTATTTGCATAAGGCTTGAGAAGTTGAGAAATTTTTTATTTTTGCTGCGAGCAACGCCAGTGACGCGATGACGACAGAGCCACAATTCATGGGGTGGTGATGGCGCAGTGGATAAGACACATGCCTTTGGTGTGAGAGACCCAGGTTCGAATCCACTGTGACACCCCATTGTCTCCCTGAGCAAGACACTTAACCCCTAGTTGCTCCAGAGGAGTGCAACCTCTGACATATATAGCAATTGTAAGTCGCTTTTCATTGAAAAAGCGTCAGCTAAATAAATAAATAATTAGAATAAATATATTCAGTTCGGCAATGCATAACGTCACTTGTTCAAAGTAAAAAAAAGCATTAATGCTGACATGTACCATAATAGACTATATGAAGAGTTTGGTTCCAAAACGCAATAAATCCATTTAGATTTTTCTATACCAAGAAAGTGACGAGATGAAAACCATTATTTTCTGTTAAAGACTTTCACATAGCATCACATAGACATTCAAAATTCAAATCCATCATTTGGTTTTCAAAGATTTATTATAAAAACCGAATTTTTTTCCCCGAAATGCAATAGACCTTTTGCGAGTCGACGTCACAGTTACGTCACGTGCGCATGTGGTGGCAGAAAACCAGAGGAAATGAATGAGACACGAGTGAAACGAACAATATAACTCACTAGAAAATGTTTTGTTGTGCTGTTGAGTGTCAGAATAGGAATGCCAAAATAGATGACCTTCATTTTTATAGTATACCGTCGACGAAGACACAATTTGAAGATAAACGTAGGTGTTTATGGTTGCAATAAAAGCCCTCAACCGGACAGACTGGAGTGATGAAATCATCTGAAAATCTTTTAATAATTAGAATAGAAAATAATTAGAGAAGGTATCCGGGGTTCTGTCGAAGTCTGATCCCTTTATGTGTTTCTTATAGCGTTTTCATCACATTACGTTTATAATTTATTCAGAAAGATTAAAGATTTGAATGAGTTCATAGTATCAATAATATTACCATTTATTAAAGTGTTCGTATTTTTTTCGTTTTCTATTAGTTCTTTTTACCTTCTATCTTAGCCTGTCTTCTTCCTGTTTGTTCTAAATTATGATGTTTACTAATAAATATATAAACATAGCACACACACACATGATGTAAAGTGTTAATAATATATAAACAGGCCTATACAAATTAATTTGTATGTAAACATAATAGTTTTAGGTCAAACACGTAGGCTAAAAATATAAGGAAGAACAGGAAATGATGAAATATTTAATAAATGATATTATACAGAATACATGATAGTATTGCTCTTATAAGTATTTCAGCGATTCATACTGTAAAAATCATTGATTTACCAATAAAGAACAATACATATACATTACATACATGCACACATATCAAGCCATTTAAACTTTAAATTTATTTAAAAAATAAACGTAACTTGGTGAAAACGTTATAAGAAACATTACACTTAAGAGAAATATAGGGGAAACAGACTTCTAAAGAACACCGGATCCTTAAAAATCACAGTTTAATGCTAAAACACTTCACACCGCTATTGAGAAGCATTCACTTTCTGCCACCAGTTGGGCTCCGCCCACAAAAAACGTCATCTCTGTTTGCAAACACGGAAAAGGTCTATAAATCTATTGAATCAGTATATAAATGTGCATTCATCTTTGCCATGTTATATTCATTTAGTTGACTAGTGGTATACACTGATTAAAAAAAAACATTAATGGCATTAATCAAAACACTTACTTTGTCATATTAAGAACACTGTCATTGCTGCTCTCATCTTTGGGACGATATCGCTGAACTTTTTTGACAGCGATCAGCTGTAAAATGTTTTTGTCCTGCTCGGTTTTCGTTGACTTTGAGTAAAATAAAAGTTTTTCATAAGATCCCCTGGGGTCAATGTGTTAGCATGACAGAAACTTGATGCTGTCAGGAGAACAAGCATTTTTCCTTCGCCTGAGTACCTCTCACGTAAATTATTAGATTTTGATGGCTTACGTTTCTTCCCCGCCACAGAAAACCACCGCAGGTTTAAAAGTGTTAATCAAAAGTATTATTTTGTTTTTGTTTGTTTGTTGATCACGAAGTACAAAGTAGATGAGGAAAACTAGGATTGCGTGTGTATTCAAAGCGCCGCCATTGTTGTTTACAATGCGTGGAATGGTGCGCTGTGATTTGTTGAGCGGATTTATTGCATTCTGCAGAGAAGGAGGACTGGAATTTATCGCATTTTGGAAAAAAGTGAGAAAAGATGACAGAATATCACTGCGAATATCGGATTTTGCGTAAAATTAAGAATTTACTTTTTAATACGGACCAGATACAATTCTGATTTTGGTGGTAACTTTTTTTTTTTTTTTTTTAATGGCGTTTTTCGAGTTTTAAAACCAAACACTTCATATATAAATTCAGGCTTATAGTTTGACTTTAATGTCATTGTAGGCTATTCTGACATTTATTTTTATCATGCAGAAGCCGACACTGGGCTGGAGCTAAAGCAATAGCAAAACTGATCAAACCTAAAAAAGATAGTTCTCGAGAGCGACAGGATGCCCCGCGGGAGAGGATCCGGAGTGCCCCGGACATCCCTCTGCCAGAGATCCCTACAGCTCTAGACTTTCCTGATAGCACCCCACCTCCTCCTCCACCAACACTGCCCCCTAGACAGACGCGCCTCAGTGTGGAGTCCATGAACAGTCACTCCACAGAGGACAATCATGCACCGTCTCCTATACTCTCACCTGCATACAACGGCCGAGGTGAGTACTGCTGTTATTGAACTACAAAAATTAACCCTTCATTTACATGAATTAACACAGCAGCAACCTAATGTGTGTTTACCACTGTAGCTTGTTAATAAGGTATGGATTTTGTTGTTTGCCTCATTTCTGAACTCACGTCCCTTTGGGTTTCTACAAAATGCATACAGATGTAAATGCAAAGCGTGCACACCTAACGCAATTTGTGTGGAAACAAACTATAGTGAAAAACGTATGATGGTATGACAATTGCAAGTTGGAATTATACTTGTACCGTAGATTCCACAATCTATTGAACCTGATTAGACCATTAGCATCATGCTAAAAAATAACCAAAGAGTTTTAATATTTTTCCTAATTTAAACTTAAAGACTCTACTGTAGTTACATCATCATGTACTAAAACGGACTGAAAATCGTAGAAAATCTCAACTTTTAATTTTCTTTCTGCTTTTTTACACGATGTAACTACAGAAGAGTCAGGAATTAAATAGGAAAAATATCGAAACTCTGGTTATTTTTAAACACGCGATGCTAATGGTCTAATCAGATTTAATGGATTATGCTAAGCTAAGCTATGCTAAAAGTGGAAGCGCCAGACCCGGAGATCGGCTAAATGGATTTTAAAACGGTAAAAATCAAATGTTTAACTTCAGGGGAGCTGGAAAATGAGCATATTTTAAAAAAGTGGAGTATTTAGAAAACATTCATTTTTTAAAGGGATCTAAACTCTTTTTAGGTTTTCATTTCAACTTCTACACACATTAAAAGGTAGATAACTTTAACACAACAGTTTCGCTTAGTCGCAATGAAACGGAAGTAGGGATTGTCTTATTTTCCCAGTCATGACGTATATCTAAGTAAAAGGACTTCTTAAAGGAGACAAAGGGCCATATCTTGCACCCAGCGCAATTGGCTTTGTCAGTGACGCATGTATCATTTGTATTTTGCACCGGCGCACAGCGGGTTTTTCCCTCCACAGACGCAAGGCGGCAAACTAGGGAATGAACTTGCGCTTCCTGGGCGGTTCAGCGCAAAAAAAGGAGGCGTGTTCCGGCGCAAACCATCCCTGATGCTATTTTGCAGTTGCAAAAAACAATTGCGCCACTGACCAAAAAAAACTAGTCTAAAGTCAGTGGCGCGTTGCGCGTTGTTCATTATGCTATTTTAGGGGCGCATGCTTGACCATAATGTATAGCGTGCAACGCGCACACTCTTTGCTTATCTAATCTACAGAGATGCAATAGTTATTTTTGCAAATCATAAATTGTTACAATAAAAAATATTAACACATGAGATAAGGGAAATCATAGTGGTGAGCATTCTGGTGATAGTTTTTATTTATTGTGTGGCTGCGTTTAAAAAATTCTCATGCAAATAACCATTAACATATTTTCATAAGTTTGTTGTGTGGCTGTATTACGTTTATTTTATGTAAATAATAATTAAAATGTTTTCATAAGAAACCTTAATGTATATGAACTTGATTTGTAAGTGTACTTTGGGGTTGGACCTTGCTTGCGTTTTTTGGGTCCGATTTGAAAGCCCCCAAACCCTTTCAGCGGTGAGGGTGGACGCAGCGATGTCCTCTGCTGGCGTCAGTCATGTGTAGAGGCAGATCCACCTCCCGTTACACGGCGTGCCCGATTTATGCTGGCAAGCTTGGGATTCCCCCGTCTCCTGATATCATTGTAGCGGATGCTAGCTGATAGGGATGGGCATTCGATTAAGTTTTCTTTGTCGATCGTCGGGAGAATTAACGATCGACTATCGATTAATCATTAATATTTTTATAATAAAATTTGTTATTTAACTTTTATACTTAAAAAATGCAATGAATACAAATATACAGCGTGTTTTTCCTCGATGAGACCTTTATTACAAGATCAACTTGTGGCAGACAGTTAAACTATGTTTCAAACATATATGTGCGTGCATGTGCGGTGCTCTAAAGCAGCGGAACCTGCAGCTGCGAGCCAGCGTTCTAAAATAGAGACCTCATTATTAGTTCCAAAATAAAAAAACAGATTCATGTTTAACATTAAATTAAACAAAAAACATAATACTTAGATCTGAAAGGTTTTGTCAAAATGTAACTCAAAATTATTCAAGCCAGAAGAAAGTGCAAGATATTAGCCTTCCTAACATTAGGCTATAACAAATTAAGCTACTTAAAGCCTCGTGAAAAATAACTAACTTTAGTAACTCGCATAAAACTTCTGCACCAGTCTACTGATTTTTTTTGAGAAATAAAAGCATGTTTTGGGGTCAGACGCGACCGCAATCCATGGTGACCGTCAGTCCAGCCGCCGCCGAAAACAGCCGCTCCGAGGAGACTGACCGGGATGCACACCTCAACGCTAACTTATTCCGCATACAGAGTATGTGTGAAACAGCGTGCGTTTTGTGAACCCCATTTACCATTGTATAATTATACTAACATAGTCTTTTAGTTTTTATTTGTTGTAAAACAACAGTAGACATTTACTATGGTCTCCAACTCCGCAATATACCATAACCATGGTATTTGTAGTAAAATTGCGGAAATACAAATCGTTTTTAATCTGCAAAAAAAAAAAAAAAAAACATTTTCACAATGATAAAATCATGGCTAATTTTCCTAAGGTAGTAATTACAAAATTATATATGTTTGAAAGACGGAGATGCGCACCTATCAATCTATTACATAACAGAGCGAGGCCAGAGACAAACGTGCTCATAAACGGGAGTAAAATGGAATAATGTGTGCATCTTTGAATAACTGTAATTTTAAATATATTTTGTCATATAAAGTTTTGAGACATGGCCTAATAATGCTTTTTTTTACTTTTATTGCTCATTTAGACTTATTGTGCGGGTAACAGCGGTTTTGACGCATTTACCTCAGAGATTATTTTAGCAATATTGCTTTTTTCAGGTAATAATAATACAATTTATATTTCAATCCTGTTTCATTGTCTGTTTATTCATTTCATTATGCTGTTATGTTAATGTGATGATATTTATTTGCCATATGAAACGTGCCGTTATATGAATACTTTTGTATAATATTCAAATATATGCGGAATAATGTGTGCATCTTTGAATAACTGTAGGAATACAGTTGCTTATTTTTGTCATAAAGTTTTGAGAAATAATAATATTGTGAGGATTTATTTCCATATGAGACGCTTTTTGTCGTTCGAATACTCTCGTTTATTATTTGGAAATCATATACATACATAGTAGGAAATATATAATGTGGAAGGGTAGACTTGCAAAGTTACTCTGCTTATTTTTATTTATGATATATGTGGAGATAAATAAAGCATTGCAAAACTGCTGATTTGCTCCATTCAGATCCTGACCACCAGGCTAGAGATTTTAAACATCCTTAATACACACTTATTAGTCTGTCAAATAATATCTAAAATATATTGTTTTGTAAAAAAAATGATGCTTTGTTCTATTGTTTATGCGGAAAAGTGTTCACAGAAAGTGTCAATCACATGAATGTTTCATATGCAGAGTAAGCGGTCAGCAGCGCACTGCAACGGGTGCTTGAGGAATTCGCCGCACACATACGCAAACGCACTGCATACGGAGTATTTGTGAAATATTTGTAAAATAAAAAAATGCATTTGATTAATTGATAACAAATTACGAAATCGACGAAATTCTTAACAATCAATTATCGATCGTCGATTAATTATGCCCATCCCTACTAGCTGATGAGACAATTATGGCTATTTCCTCTCACGTCTGTTTAACCTACGCTGATTTGGGCGGGTTTCTCCCATCCCCATACAAAACAACTTCTCTGTCTTTGACTGCTCTTACAAGAACGTGGGTCTCCTCGGCTGTAAACCGCTCCTGGTGTGCGCCTGGTAAATCCGTCATAATAATAGCAACCTGCCATGGAACTTGCGCCCTTGCGTTTAAAGGGAATGTTGGATAGCGTTCTGATTGGTTTATTTGACGTTATGCCCAAACCACACCTATGAATAATGAACCTACTTCAGACCAACCCCTTATTGATTTGCGCCTGGCGCAAGACTTATTTCTCCCGCCGGGAAAATAGCAACAGCGCCCAAGATCCGCCCACAAAGTCACTTGCGCTTTGCACTTGCGTTTCAGATCGTTAAAATAGGGCCCACTATGTTGGACGGGACTTGAATACGTCCATTGAGAATTGATTGGGAGTTGGGTCATGTTGCTATTTGCTAATCGTTGCGATCTTCTCCGGGCACTCGCCTTTCTGCCATGTCTCGTGATCAGAAGTAAGAGAGATCGTTTTGAGGAACGGAGGAGATTTGCATTTTTGATTAAAGATTATGAGGGCATATACATTTTTTTATAATAAAGCTCACAAATAAGTCATTTGTAAAAAAATACCACAATTTTGCAAAAAATAAAGTTTTTAATTTCAATATTATTGTGACTTTATTCTTGAACTTTTTAACTTTTTAATCACCAGGGGGTGCCACATGACTCCTTTTTTTAAAGAGTTACTATTTTTCTATTGCTCTATTTACTCTAATAATATTTAATTTATAATTTATTGAACTTATCCTGGTATAAGTTTCCATTTTTAATCTGTCGTTTCTCAACTTCTGAAGTAATAACACTTTTCAGAGTTTCATTCTATATTGCATGGCCAATTCAATCTTCAAAGGTGAACTCGGGGCTTTCTTCTTCATAAATCATGAATGTTACCATTTTTCATCTCTGAATTATTTCTTCTCTTTCACTGATCCCTGTCTCTCTCCTTCTTTGTGTATCTGTCCACACATTAACCCTCACATACTCCAGCCCCTCCAGCAGCGAAGCGTTTCTGCTTCCTCAGGAGCAAGAGTCAGGAGAAGATGAGAGTTCAGGGGACTCCACCCTCCCGCCGATCCATTACCAGACGCCTGCGCTTCTGGTCCTCCTCTGACAACATCATCCCTCGCCCCCTTTGCGAGCCCGAGCCCTTTTCGCATATTGGCCATTTCTGACACCTCAGCATTTTCAATCATCCCAGTCATCATAACAATAGATTTCCCCTTTACTTTCCATCACTTTCTTTTAAATGTATGCTTTTAATTCAACACTTGAAATTTTTCACATTAGGCACCGATAAACCATCATACAGTAGATTTATGTTCCTGTTGCCATAATCATCCCAGCTTTACAGTACTTAATCCAGGCAAAGATCCACACACACATCACACTTTTCACACATTGATCTCTGAATAAATGCTCTGGGGGCTTTGGGACCTGCCTATGGGACACTAAATTCAACCTTGCAGTAAGTAAGCATAAATTACAAAGAGCAAATTGCAGCCAGCTTCCTCTTGCTATGACGAATGTGTGTGAGTGCACTGCAAAACATGTTTGTTGTCTGGTAAACGTTGCGCAAAGCTGCGTCTCAAGTGGTGTGTATTCTCAAAACAAAAACTTTTAATATAATATAATTATATCACATTTTTTATTGTATTACAGTTCTGCTTCTCACTTGAAGGCATGTGAAAAGACAATTTCAAATTTTTACGGCAAAAAAATTCAAGTAAATTGAATAAGAAAAGTGTTTTATGTTAGCATTAAATAAAGCTTGAGAAAGGGGGGGGATAAAGAGGCAGCAGTTGCACAGTTGCCCCTGTTAATGCCACAAATCAATAGTCATCAAATGAAGTGCATGCACATCAAAGAGAGACTCAAGGAGGAAGGCAGAAGGAAGCTTAATCTATTAATCAAATTGTCTAAGTTGAGCTGTGTGTGATGTGTCGCTTGTGAACTTGCATTATTTCCTTGTAAGGTTTGCAGCTCACTGAATATCTCAAAGTGTTACCAGATATACCTTTCCTGTTAGCTCAAAAACAAACTGCCCCCAATAAACTTTATTTCCATCTTCCTCTTCACCATGCGACGTGTGATTTTGCATGATTTCCTAATGTGACACCTATGCAGAGGGTTCAGGTCAGAGATACTGCGCCTGGCTAAGGTGCATTAATGCACTACAGATCAAAAGTTTAAGGTCAACTACTTGTTTATTAACTTTTTCACTTTTAAATTTACTTTATTAATTGGGAGCACGTTTTAGAATAACAATAAACTCAAAACAATGGAGTAGCAAAAATGGCAATAATTCTAAAACCCTGTAAAAGCTTCTTAAAGGGATAGTTCACACAAAAATGAAAACTGTCATCATTTATTCACCCTCAAGTTGTTCCAAACCTGTATAAATAACTTTGTTTTGCTTAACACAAATCAAGATATTTTTAAAAGGTTTCTTACCAAGCAGATCTTGGGAGCAATTGACTTCCAAAGCAGAGGAAAAAAATACTATGGAAGTCAATGGTGCCCCAGATCTCCTTGGTGTGGCAACTTCAAAGTTGCAAAATAAGAGCTTTTACAGATTTGTTGTATTATTGCCATTTTTGTTACTCAAAAGTTTTGAGTTTGATCAGGGTTAGAGCTAAACTCTCCAGGAAAGTGGATCTCGAGGGCCAGAGTTGAGAACTGGAGTATGGGCTCTTAAAGGGATAGTTCAGCCAAAAATGATATTAAACCCATGATTTACTCACCCCGAAGCCGTCCGAGATGCATATGTCCATCGTTTTTCAGACGAACACATTTACAGTTATTTTAGAAAATGTGTCTTTCAGTTGATTAAATGTGAAGTTACGGTGTCCATTTCCTTCAAGTCCAAAAAATGTGCATCCATCCTTCACAAAATAAATCCAAACAGCTCCGCGATGATAAACAAAGTCCTTCTGAGGGTAATCCCCCCGCGCTGTTTTGTTGTAGAAATATCCACATTTAAAACTTTATAAACAAAAAAAACTAGCTTCCGGTAACGCCGCCATCTTAGTCGCGTCTGCATTCAGGATGTGAGCTTACGCTGCTTACGGAAGTTTCTCTGCTGCTGCTCTGTGCCCCCCCCCCCTTTGCATTTGTCATACGTCACTAAGAAAAGTGCGTACACTACGCTAATACTCTCTCCTGAATACAGATGAGTCTAAGATGGCGGCGCCACCGGAAGCTAGTTATTTTCGTTTATAAAGTTTTAAATATGGATATTTCTACAACAACACCGCACGGATTACCCTTAGAAGACCTTTATTTATCATCCTGGAGCCGTTTGGATTTCTTTGGGGAAGGATATATGCAAATTTTTTGGACCCCGTAACTTTACCAGCTGAAAGACATTTTCTAAAATAACTCAAAATGTGTTCGTCTGAAAAATGATGGACATATGCATCTCGAACGGGTTTGGGGTGAGTAAATCATGGGTTTAATGTCATATTTGGCCGAACTATACCTTTAATGGATGCTTTTTTTCACTATTTGGTCTAAGTCATCCATTTCGAAAACAATTCATTTTAATATTTTGGTTTAATGAAATATATTTTGGCACAATTATATTTTTCTTCGCACAACTAGTTTCAAACATTCAGATGTATGTCTTCAGATTAAAATGTTGTTATATTTTAGTTAAGGGTGTCACGATTTCGATTTTAAATCGAAATCGATCGAAATTAAGTCACAGCTTCGAACTTCGAATTAAAAAATGGGATCATCGATGCTGCCACGCCCCCATTTCACGTCTGGTCGGCTTGCCAAGCGAGGAAAAAAACTCTCAGAGATGCCTTTAAAAACATCTGTCCAGCAGAAAGCGATCATATTTTAAACACGAGGGATGTATTGCTACAACTCCTTGAAATGCATATCATAAACAGGATTAACAGTGATCTGACTTTGGACAGAGCGCAGCTCTCTGCACGTGCGCGATAGTGAGAGAGGCGCAAAGATGCAGCGGGTTATATTTTAAACAAAAGGATAGTTTGCCTCAGCTTGCATGAAACTCATAAAACTGAACAAATACATAAGGATTACTACTTTAGTTTATGTTCAGACTTCGGACAGATGCGAGAGCGCGTGCAAGTGAGACAGAGAGAAGCGCAGCTGCTTATGATGCTGGATTTATTTCAGATGCTATGAGTCCAAGACACACGCATTAAGTCCATGTGCATTAAGTCCATGTTAGAGATACGCGGATGGACTATTATTTCATCCGCAACCGCATAACAAAACTCATCATCCGTCCACCATCCATCCGCAACGTTTCTGACCAGTTTTAACCGCACCCGCCCGCCATCCGCTGACTGGGCGATGCAAGACGCTGCTGATGACAGCCGCGAGACTAGAAAGCTCTAGAATATCAGCAGTGAACTCCGTCTCCGATCGGCGCACAGGGACAAAAATAAATAAATAGCCTAAATTAAACGCACAAATTACATAGCCTGCACTGGTGTCATCCTGATTTACCACTTTGTAAAACGTATTCCAGGCAACCCTTTTCTGACATTCTATTTCCTTTGTTTTTAATTCTCATTTTTTGAGTTTGCCACGTCCTTAGCCAGCGTTGATAAGAGCTGTGTCAAAATGCATCCTCATTTCTCCGCGCTGTTAATGATAGAACGAATGGATCCTTAACAGCTGAGGATATCCCAGACAATTAAAAGCTTTATTAAATAAAAGTGTGTATTTATTAGAAAACTTTTTCTTGTCACTGTTTTAGTATTATAAGTTACGTTTTGTGTTAATATTATTCTGTTTATGTTGCGTATATTTCTAGGTTGATTATTTGATATGCTGTTGAATAGATTAATCTACATCAATGTGTCATATGTTCTAAAATAAATTAATATTTTTCTGATTACATATTTATTTTAATAAGTCAGAAATGTCTCCGCTGTTTTCTGCTGACAGGCGCGGTGGGCGCTACTGGGGGCGTGTGCAGCAGGTGATGCAAATTGTGGGTCCTCAGAAGGCTAGACCGTCTCATTTCAGTTCTCTTCTTGAACTTCTGTGGCTGCCACTATGAAAGGCAGAGAGGTCGCATGCTTAGAAGGACACAGCTAATAACAAGCAGACGACCGAATTTAATTAAAATATAATTTTTCGTCACGTCATCCGCCCGATCCATGTAACTGCCAACCGCGCATAGTCCATGTGTGTGCAAGAAGGAATCCTCTCTCTACAAGCTCTCGCGTTAAGTGAAGCCCACAAACCCCTATGCGAGTTGTGCAATGTGCATGTTAATGTTAAAGTATTATAATAATAATAATAAATAATGGCATATCATTTTTGTCTAAATTATATGCCATATAAAAAATATGTAAAAATCGAGAATCGGATCGAATCGTGACCTTAGAATCGAAAATGTAATCGAATCGAGGATTTGGAGAATCGTGACACCCCTAATTTTAGTTAAGTGACCCTGAACTTTTGAACGGTAGTGGATATGTTGTAATCTCTTCATGCAATGTTGACTAATGCATGTTGAGGCTTATAAAATGTTTTATATTGATTTATACAACAGTTCTTTCAGGTTCTCGAATCTGATTGGCTAAGAGGCGTGCAATATTCTACTGATAACGGCACAGTAACCGCTTCACCTTTCGTATCATTCCGCCACCTAGTGAATGGAGGTCCTCTAAACAGGCTCATCTCTGAATGGAAAAACTGCAGGCACACACGGACACACTCAACCGCGTTGTTTTGAATCACTCTCCGTGTGTCTCATTAGTTCACTAGCTCGTAAATCAGTCTGTGAATCCCCAATCGGAAGTTATTATTCCGTCAAAGATCAGCGCTCTTGGATGTTACGTTAAAGTTAATGGGAGTAATGTCTTGTCACATCGTGTGGACGATTAACACTTGGAAAGAGGAATGTAAACACTCATTTTTTTCTGGAGCTATATCTCTTATCAGAACGCGAAAACACAGTGGAACTGCAGGTAAGCAACGCAGCTTTTAAATGTGGACATTGATCATTTATTTAATCGCGGCGTGACTATTAAAACATGTTATGAGATATTGCCACTGGTATATTTATAAGCAGCATGCAAAAACATCTCTCTGACACTTATAAAAACAGTTTTATATAGTACTGACAAGAACGAAGTTTAATAATAACCGAGTGCTCGTGTCGCGTTAAGATGAAATGGTAAACCAATAGTAACATTTATATAAGTATAGTTTTATTAACTTTTACCTCGCGCCAAAACAATAACAACACAAAAGACACTAAATATGAATAAGAAAACAAGTAGTAGTTTTATCATGACACCAAATACTGCAGATTTGATCTCATTTTGACCATCAAAAACAAACAAGGCCAACATGAGAGCCAGGGAATCCCTGTCAGAGATGTAGCCCAGAGAGGGCGGTGGTTAGCGGGGCGAGTGAACACTGACGTCCGCTCATGCTTTGGTTCTCATACCTACCGAATCTCACAAAGCAAACGTTCAAACAGGCGCTATCTTTACTAATCGACTGTAGATTTAAATATAATACATATATATTCTTGACTGAACTAATCTTAAAACTACACTTTGTGACCAAGAAACGTTAATATATAAAGAAACGCCTATCCGTCCATTGAGTTATTATGAGATTCAAAGCAGCCAAAAGTGTTACATGTCATTCTGGCCGCCCTCAAATCCGTGGCAGAAGAAGTAGTTCTCAAACAAAGAGGCTTTTAAAATAACTCCGTGGTGTGTTCTAGTTTTCGTTTTTTTAATCGTGTGCCGTCGAACTGTTGTATAAAAGCAATATCGCTTTCAGAGTCGTGTGATATAGCTCTATATCATCACGGCTGTGATGACTCGAGCGATATTGCTTAAATATTTAACAGAGTAGTGTCCTTTGATACTGAATGTCCTGTTATACATACACATATATTCAATTTAGTGCAACAGTGTAATTTAATTTTAGACTATGCAGCAAATATTTGTATATACTACAGGAAAACCTCAGGGCCCCCACATCCTCCGACCTTTTTTTTTTTTTTTAAGGTTTATTTTTGTGGTGCAAAAAAACTTCTGCATTTTCGTTTTTAAAGGTGTTCTTGTAATACAGGACATTTTGGCTGTTCGGTCATGAGAACTTTATTACTAAAATGGTAAATACAGTTAAAATGTAATGTGGTACTAATATGAACTTTTTTGATGCAAATGTGTATTTTTTAAAGGGTATTGGCCTAGTGACAGCATTTTTTGACTTTTCGACAGTGCATACAAGTAATCCTAAAGACTCCAGTGGGTATTCTAAAGTGAAACGATACATTTGTTAGAGAAAACATATTTTTTAAAACTTGCAGAATGCTGCTTGAGTGTTTTTTGTCTCTTTTACTAACATGCGCTTCAGCTTTTGCCGCAACACTGTCTCTCATGCAGCTGCCCGCAGCATCACTGGAGCCCAGCAGCAGCGCTTGCACCACAGATGTACATACCACACTAGACTCACAGATACCTTATTTCTTTATATTTTATTTTTTAAGTGAACGACAGTGGAGGGTCCAGAGGCAGAGAGGCCTATCGGTCAGTAGGGGGCATTAGTGAGGGCATGAACGGGCATGAGGAGATGGTCCGGTGGAGGGGCCGGGAGCCAGGAGGAGCCACCTGTTCGACTCCGCTGAGCCGCAACTCCCACAGTTCATCAGCCTTCAGTTCTTCTTCCAGCTTGAGGCCAGGACGCAGACCAAAGGGTAATTATGCTGCTTAGTACATGTTGCCGCAGCCTTGAGCTGTACATGACAAGTCAAGGTAGAATGTTTCTTAATCATCTTCACAATCCTGATTTATCGAATTGCTTTGGAGACAACATTTCCTGTGCTGAGTGGTTGACTCATAGGTATTCATACTGTAGTAAAGGCATCCCTCACGATCCGTATTCTAGGTTTGTCTTCTGTATATTCAACATACATTTGACCCTGACTGTGCAATCCAGACTAATGTCTGAAAATCTAATAAATTAGGAGCAATTTCAATCTTTGTTTTTTACTCAGTATTAAAGATTTCAAGGTTATATTTTGACAGAATGTCCTTTTATATTATGTAGGATTATTCTATGTAGAAAACGATACATCACAAAAAATTATTTTAACTGGGTTTTTTCAGACTGGGTCAGATTTAGCCATTGGCAAGTTTATGGGTAATGTGAAACTACGCATTGGGCTTAAACCTAAACGTCACCGACCCTCTCATGGACGTTTATTTCTCTGCCAAGACGCCCTTTATCCATTTCATAAAGTAATTTTGAGTGAAATAACAGTGTTGTTTATTAATCAGTCCTTCCAGAAAAACGAATATGCAGGTTATTTATGCAGGAATTGCCAAAATTGCGGGAACTTGCAAAAACTACGTAAACTTGCAAAAACTGTTTGCAGCTTTTCATTGATGTTCACGTCGCGTAATTACATCACTTCCTAACATTCCCATGCAACATTTTTCAACTTTCTTCTAAGACATACACTCACCTAAAGGATTATTATGAACACCTGTTCTCATTAATGCACACTTTAGGCCCCTTAGTGCCAATTGGGCATCATTTAAATGCCAAGGCCTACCTGAGCATTGTTTCTGACCATGTCCATCCCTTTATGACCACCATGTACCCATTCTCTGATGGCTACTTGCAGCAGGATAATGCACCATGTCACAAAGCTCGAATCATTTCAAATTGGTTTCTTGAACATGATAATAAGTTCACTGTACTAAAATGGCCCCCACAGTCACCAGATCTCAACCCAATAGAGCGTCTTTGGGATGTGGTGGAACGGGAGCTTCATGCCCTGGAAGTGCATCCCACAAATCAACCGCAAAATGCTATCCTATCAATATGGGCCAACATTTCTAAAGAACGCTTTCAGCACCATGTTGAATCACTGCCACGTAGAGTTAAGGCAGATCTGAAGGCGAAAGAGGGTCAAACACAGTATTAGTATGGTGTTCCTAATAATCCTTTAGGTGAATGTGTATGACTTTTTGCTACAGAAATGCGGGAATTATGAAATCATGCAAGCCCGCATATTTTGCGAGCGGAAATCTCCAATTTATGTGGCGAAAGTGCGCCGTATTTAAAAAATGCGTCCCCCGCATAAATCTGCGGACTCTGACTAATTACGTTTTTCTGGAGGGACTGATCATGTTTATTTTTAAGCACTAGAAACATTCTCAAATATCTACATGAATGCACAAACAAGCACAGATGATTATAGAAAGGCCACTGTAGTAGCTTGGGGACCCAGTGTGTCCATAATAGCACAATCTTGGATCTGCAGCAAATAATCCATAAAATCGATAATAATTATGAAAATAGTTAAGATTATTTTAATGCAGTCACATGCTCCAGCACAACCACCGTTTGCTTCATACAGTGCGAGTTATGTGCATTCCCATAAGGTTATTATAGTCATGCCTTCAACAGTTTGCATCTTATGTCATCAATCTTTCACACCATCAGACTCGACAGTCACTCCCACTCGAAACCAAATGATATTTGAGCTCTTATACTGAGAATTGAGCCAGGAAACCCCCTTATTTGTGCCTTTTGCACTTTTTGAAGTACATTTCTACACATAAATACTCTGATGTAGGATATTATTTAGCTATAATAAGTGAAACATCTAATTTTAACAGATGTTTAGGTTTTTATCCGATTAATCGACTAATCAAAAAAATTGATTATGAAAACAACCATTAGTTGCGACTATACTATTGAGATTACTTATGCTAAAGTGTAGGCGCGTAATGTCTCACAACTGTTACAGACAAATTAAAATCATACAGCGATTCATTTTCACCTGGGGTGGGCGATAAAATTGGTAATGAAATCTGTTTATATGAAAGGAGGGTGTCGAACATTATCTACACTCTAAAAACAGATGTGTTAAAAACATCACCTTCTGTGTTATATAAGGGATAACACATTAAATGGGTTGTCCCTAACTGACACATCTCTGTGTTATTATTGGAACAACACATCTTGTGTTATGTTTATGTAATGTGTTAAATAACGTGACACATAATGTGTTAAATAGCATCACACAAACAATGTGTAAAAAATGAACACATAATTTTTTTGATTGTATGGACAAGAAGACTTGACTCTTGGGTCAGTAAGAACCACCCAGAATTACCATCCGGCAAAACACTATGCCTATAAAAATCTAGATAATTTACTCACCACCATTTCATTCAAAATGTTGATGTCTTTCTTTGTTCAGACGAGAAGAAATTATGTTTTTTGAAGAAAACATTCCAGGATTTTTCTCATTTTAATAGACTTTAATAGACCCCAATACTTAACAGTTTTAATGCAGTTTAAAATTGCAGTTTCAAAGGACACTAAACGATTCCAAACAAGGCATAAGGGTCTTATCTATCGAAACGATTGACATTTTCAACAAGAAATGTAAAAAATATGCACTTTTAAACCACAACTTCTTCCTCCGGTCCTGTGATGCGTCGGGGCGACCTCACGTAATACATCATCACATCAAGAGGTCACGGATGACGTATGAGAACCTAACGTCCCAGTGTTTTCAAGTGTGGAAAAAGAGGACCGTTCCGACATTGTTGTATGTGGAATGATACTAATTAATGTCTTTGTGTCAGTTTATTGTTTAAAATGGTCCGCAAATGTGTGTTTCATATATGTAACATGTGACCTTCAACGTCATTACGCACTTACGTGTGGTCGCGCTGGCGCGTTACAGGACCGGAGGAAGACGAGAAGTTGTGGTTTAAAAGTGCATATTTTTTATTTTTCTTGCCAAAAATGACAATCGTTTGCTAGATAAGACCTTTATGCCTTGTTTGGAATCGTTTAGAGTCCTTTGAAACTGCATTAAAACTGTTAAGGGTTGGGGTCCATTAAAGTCCATTAAAATGAGAAAAATCCTGGAATGTTTTCCTCGAAAAAAACATAATTTCTTCTCGACTGAACAAAGAAAGACTTCAACAGTTTGGATGACTTGGTGGTGAGTAAATTATCTGGAATTTTTTTTTTTTAGAATATGGACTAATCCTTTAACAGATGCATAGTGATGTCTTGGCAAATGTTTGAAAAAGTGGTTTGGGACAGTTGCCCCTACCAGCCAGAATAATTGTCAGGCCATGTCAAAATCGTAGGTATTTACAGAAACACAAACTAAAGTTTACCTATAGAGCAGGGCATACGCAATGAACCACATACTCATTGCATTACCTCTAGGTGCAGTAGTGTGGGGTAAATGGACCTATTTTTAGACCCAGGGTGTCCGCGGATCCTTAAAAAGTCTTAAAACGTCTTTAATTACGTAGTATGAAAATAAGGCCTTAATAAGCATTAAAATGTCTTAAATGCGCGTATCAAAGGTCTTAAAATTTTGTCCAACCAACACCGCCAAGAAGATTGTAACTGTTTTATACATGTTCGTCTCATGTGTCAGGGAAAACTGAATAGGTGGAATCTACTAAAGCACAAGTTTGCGGGGAGTTCGCTAAAGTGCGTGGACCGGGTATATGCAAATACAGAAAAGTGTGAGTTTTAGCTATGGGAAAGTGCACATATAATGAAAACTGATTTTGCTCCGTGGTAAACACCAGTTAGCGTACGGGGTCCGTTGTTTATTTTTTAAGTTGCTTAAGTTTTAAAACTCGGAACAATGGGCATCAAGGCTTAGTGTCACACATGCAATGTAAGAAACATAAAGCCGCTGCAGAAACCTGTCGAAAACACTCTGCATTTCTCCGTTCTGTTGTGCCTACAGCAGAGTAGCCCTAAAGAGCACCACGGCATGCGAATCTGCATCAGCAGTTTTAAGCACCGCGGCTTCTGCTCCATCAGACATCCGATCCACGCTTAGCTCCACTGTCTGCCAACGAAGCTTGTCTTTTTTTTCTCTTTTAATGGTGGTTGGCATCTAGCTTATAGGAGCATTAGTGCCCCCTATGCTGTGGAGGGTGGATCTGATAATAGGTCTACTAGACTCTTTCCCTTACTCCTGGTCTCATCAATTTAACTATTTCTATTTTTGCCATAAAATATTTCACTGCCATTGTTTTGTCTAAAGATGCACACCAGTAATGTATTTTGTAAGTTATATTTTTAAAAAAAAATCCTCCTTAAATGTCCTAATTTAAATAAGACCTAGTCCTGGATTAATCTAAACTCTATCTGGGTAACCACACCTAATATTTTAACATTGTTAAATAAAACCATGTGTTTATTTTATGCACATTATACATTATTTGAACCAATTATTATTGTCTCATCATTATTGTCATTGTAAACGCTTTGGCCCATTTAGCTCTATTTTTATTACCAAAAAATATCAGATTACTTGATCATCATCCTTACCAAAATAACTGTTAGTGAAACCCCTAGATTGGTTGAAACATTTTAAAACTATGTAATTTTAGTTAATTTAATATTTTTTTCATATATTTTATCATTGGGGACGTTTAAGGTGAAAAACTTGTAATATCAGCAAAGATAAAAAAAATGTTGTCTAATATTATTCTCGTGAACCCAGTCTTCTTCATCTTGCGGAACAAGTGTCTTGTCACACCCCTAGAAATACATCTGTTTTTTGTCCTGAAAGATAAAAGGTTCTAAAAAACACATGGATGCATTCACACTGGACTATAAAATTGGACTTCATTGTCGTGATATAGGTCTTAAATATAATTCATTATGGTCTTAAAAAGGTCTTAAAAAGTCTTAAATTAGACTTGGTAAAACCTGCAGAAACCCTGTAGACCACAGAGCGATCATGTGCTGCTGTTATGTTTTTTTTATGTGTTCACAAAAAGCTTTTAATAATGCCCAAACGCATCTTTACAAAAGGTTTTTCCACCAAAACAAAAATGAACGAAACTAAAAACACATGTACAGTAGTTACACAAATGTTACACAAATGCTTTGTCATTGTAAAACCACAACACAATCTTTTGTTTGAAGGGTTACTCCCAGAGGAAGTCATGGGCCATCATTCCCCAGATGCTGGCTTTGGAATCGGTGTCCATGGAAACACAGGTAAGAGAATTAACAAAATCAATGCACTCTTGGCTTTTGAGCATCAGTGTGGGTCCATTTGTGTGGCTAAATGCATTTTCTGTCGTTTTTTCGCAGGCCACCGGCCCAACTCTGCCGAATTCAGCCGCAACACCTCCAGCAGCAATTCCCCCGTGAGCTCCAAAGGTGTGTCAGCTACAATACAGCACAGCACAAGTCATTACATTAAAACAGGAAAATACTACACACATTCACTTTCTTAGTATCACAATCTAGAAGCAAGAACATTTGACATGACTCTATTCCAGCATGAGGTTGATGATTTTGTCTAGTGCTGTGCATAAAAGGCTCAATGTGCTGCCATTCTCATTTTTTATGTACCAAATTTGTGTTTTGTCTAGGTTGTTATTGTCATGTCTCTAAGGAAAGATAAAAATTGTTGGCCAATTTGATCACTTCTCACTGAAAGCCATTAGTGTCCCATGTTCTAATGAGCTTTTCAGGTTGATGTCGAAATAAAAGCTTTTCAACATGCAGATTGTTTTTCATCAGTGCTGTCTGTTTGGACAAGCACCACTCTATTGCTCAGTCTTGCTCAGTCTTGGGTATCATAAATCCCCAAGTATTACATTTTGACACGTACTGTAGCAAATTCAGCACAGTTAAAATTGTGCAGCTTGTTGAGGAAAGGTGTGCTATTACTTTTCTGAGTCATTGAATGTACAGTTTTCACCTGGCAGACAGTTAAAAATCCATATGGATGTAGGAGGGACTGAAGAGTGGAGACTTAACTAGTTCAGGGCCGTTTCTTGCCAGCCATAGAAGGGTGGGTTGACAGATATCCTGGGTGTGCAATTTTATATATATATATCACCTGTCAAATGCCTCAAAATATTAACTAGAGCAATGTTTGTGGTAAATGTGGTATTAACAAGCTGAGAAAGTTTATGAATTATTAGGTTGCTGTTTCATGCATTAATAAAAATGCGATTAATCAAACTGCAAATAAATATAAAGAATGCTACCAAACAACACTGAAACGGTTAATGACTCACTCCTGCCATATACTAATAAGTCTGACTCGCTATAGTTGCACTATAGTTAAGCATGCACGCTTCAACCAAATGCTTTAATCTGCACCAAAAACGAATTGAAACACCATTGATTGGCCATTACATTTATCCGCTCAACAGGCACGACTGTGATTGGTTGTAATTTCTTAATGCTGCAAAAATAATGCGTGTAAAGTAATCTAATGCAACATGAACAGATCTAAATCTAATGGTGTCATCGACGCTTGTCTTCATTTTCACATTTCATGTTGATCGTGACAGTCATAATACTTTTTTGGTTTCATTGTAAAGGGTCGCGTTTGCCCCCTTGAATTTGGGGAACATTTTTATTCATCTTGATTGCTTTTTTGCCCAAAGCCCTTAGTAATTTCCGACCCTGATACACGGACCATCCATCATTTAAATGACTGCTAAATGCACTCCGATGAGTGGGACGGTGAATTTAAATTTAAGTCTTTTAACTTGATTTGAGGGAGAGACTGATTTAAGCTGTGGAAAAAAAATTCTGGATCACCGGGAAAAAAAACAAGCTAAAAGCTACAAACTCCACACAGAAGTTATTCTGCTTTTAAATCTTGTGTTGCATAAGTCAGATTCTCCGCTACAGACAGAGGCCGCCTCATGAGTCATGAGTGTTTCTCAAACTTTTTCTGCCATTACCCACTTTGGAGTTAGGGAAGGGTTCCGAGCCTCACTTGTCCCCAATCGCCCCAACAAAAGGGTATCAAGTAGGCTTTAAGTTTAACTGTTAAAATGTATCTAATCACATCATATTTTAAAAACATAACAGCATTAAAGCCTTTCAATAGAGAAAAAAAATGTGAAAATGTATTATGACTAGGGATGCAGCGATTAACCGGTTTCACTATTAACCGCGCTTTAAAATGTCACGGTTAAGTAACCGTAAAGCCTTCGCTACACCGCGTATTTTTGTTTCACGCACGCACAAACAAACCAGATCCACGAACCACCAAGAGGCGCATGCGTCATGATGCACTGTATGACAAAGCTCCGCGTCCAAAAAAATATGTGCGTGTGACGCATCTCTTGGTTTGTCCGTGCATCTGGTTTGTATGTGGGTGTGTGCGTGTGTGGGTGTGTGCGCGCGCACCTGCATGCTTGCGTACGTGAAAAAGCCGCTCTCCAATTGGTCTGTACAGCATTAAAAACCTCCTGCTTGCGGATCAAACTGGGGGGGGGGGCTCATGGTGGTCTGACTGCATTTCATTACGTTGAATTATTTTAACGCGTTAATGATTAATTACAGAATAGCATGAGTTAACACGTTAATTTTGCCACCCCTAATATTTATATTTGATTTTTGTTTAATATTAAGCTACACCTGTCAAAATGACTCGCAGTACCTGGTCCAGGATGACCCTGTGTTGTTATTCATTTTGAGAGGCTCTTATCATTTTTACTAATACTTCAAACAAACCAAAATAATATAACTTTATTCAGTCTAAATGTAAAATTACATTTATTCAAAAGATCATTAAAATGAATAGCCTACAGGTTTCAAAGGCACCTATACTGTTTAAGTCAAAGCCAGCTAAGTTATTATTGTTATTATCATTTGTCCAAGAATTGTAGAAAAAATACACAAACTGAAAATACAGAAGAATTTAGCAATTGTTCAAAAATGTATTCATGTGATTTTATAAATTAATGATAACCGTAATAACCGTACAACCGTGGTTATTTTTCAGACTATAACCGTACCATGAAAATCTATAGTCGCTGCATCCCTAATTATGACTTTGCATGAAATAAGTAAATAATAATAATGCAACTGTGTTTGCATTTTGTCTCTGAAAAAAATCAGCGTACTTTCTTTTCAGCTGGCTTTTTGGTTGATTAGGTCCACTGTCTGTCTTGGGTTTTCTCTGTTGGTGCCGAATCTCCAGTTTTCTTTTCATTCTGTGTCACAAACTTATTCATTGATAACTTTTATACCTGCTACCGTCTATACCGCCTCTCCATATTAATGTTTGTTCCGCTTACTTACCATTCCGACGTTAATTAATTCTTGTAGGCTATGGTTCAGTGTGACATTTTCTTCGCAGTCTGATGTTGTGTTAAGTAGAGCCCGACCTATATATCGTCAGGCCGATATTAACGGCCGATATTGGGCATTTTCCAAACTATTGGTATCAGCATTCATAATGGCCGATAAATGAATATAAAAAAAAACCCGGACGAAACACAGAGACACACAGAGAGAGAAAATGCATGAGATGCAGAGAGAGAGAGAGAGAGAGAGAGAGAATAAAAAATTAAAATAAAATTCTTTTCTGGTGAAAACCCAAGAATAAGTTTGCTAAAATGCGGGGGGTTGTCTTATATTCGGGTATATACAGTAATTATAAGGTAGCTTATAAAGCAATATAAGGACTAATTATTACACACACACACAAACATTTACTAGTGACCTTTATCTTGTTTAATGATAATATAAATGATAATGATATTAATAATGTCATCATTATTTTTGTAATTATTGCTGTCAATAATTTTTGATGTTCCTCTGTTCTGTTGTGACAATAAAAGAAACAAGTTTCTTTTTAAAATGCATTATCATATTATTTTAGTTAAAACTCATAAATAACTACAAATAACTAATGTTAGGTAAATCTGTTCTGTTGTGCGTTTCTGGAAAAAAAAAATATATATATATATCGACCGATATATCGGAATATCGAATTTTAAAACCAAAACACATTTGTATCGGCCTTCAAAATCCTTTATCGGTAGTTTAAAGTTAGGTCTATATTTAAACGTGTCATTTTGAGTGAATGGTCAATAAATAAAGGAATTAATAAAGATGGGCACAAAAACGATCACATTTCTTACCGTTTGTCATGCCACACTTAATGTTCATGTTCCTTACCAGTGGGGCCTGCCCTACACTTTGAGAAACGTTGGTGTAAAGTGACGTTGCTTTCAGCCAATAAAAACAGAAAAATACTGTCATTTTCTGGGGTTGATTGGTTAGGTTAAAAACCCTTAAAGTGCACCTATTTTATTGCTAAAAAACAATGCTATTTTGTGTATTTGGTATAATACAATGTTTGCGTGGTTTATGGTTAAAAAACACATTATTTTCCACATACGGTACATTTTGTAGATCTAGATTACACTCCCTTCCTGAAATGATTGGCCTGAATACCTCCGACGTCAGCCGGAAATGTGACGCTCCTTACCATGTTTGGAAGATTCAGTCACAACAATGCAAGGCTAACAGGAGTTAATTTACAGGCTGTGAGGCTGAGCGGGAGGAATTATGATAATGTCGGTCTTGTCTACATCACCAATCACAGGAAGTAAACTGTTGCCTACAATCCATGTGTTTGTTGTAGTCCAAGAACAGAGATTTACGTTGGAGGTGATAACTCGCGTCATTGTTTACTTTGGGGTATGTAGCTTTAGCATATCATTAACATGTACTAATACACACTTTCACACCAAAAGACATTTTAAAATGTGAATCGGACAATATGTGCTCTTTAACATAGCCTGCCTCAGATTGCTTTCAATTTTAAATGCGTGACGTTCAAGTTGCCACCGTTGCCTAAGGTTAAAAAGTCTAGTTTGGATACCACAACTTTAAGTAACTACCGCCCAATCTCAAATCTCCCTTTTATATCAAAAATTTTAGAAAAAGTGGTTCTGAGCCAACTCCAGTCTTTTTTAAATGATGGTCATATTCACGAGAAATTCAAGTCTGGTTTTAAACACGTCATAGTACTGAATCTGCACTTTTACGAGTCATGAACGATATTCTGTCCACCACTGACACAGGGTGGACAGCTCCGCTTTTGATCTGGTTGATCATGATATTTTAATCTCTCGTCTATAATCATGTATAGGCTTAAAGGCGGAGTCCATGATGTTTGAAAGCCAATGTTGATATTTGAAATCACCTAAACAAACACGCCCCTACCCCAATAGAATCTAGACCTTCGGTTGATAGACCCGCCCCACACATACGCAACCCGGCATTTGATTTGATTTGATTGGCTATAAGTGTGTTTTGGTAGTCGGCCCGTCTCCTTTTCCAAAGCGTTTTTCAAACATCGTGGACTCCGCCTTTAAGGGGTACAGTTCTTGAATAGTTTCGCTCATACCTGTCCAACAGAAGCTTTTCTGTTCGCATTGGGCAACAGTGCTCATCCAAAAAGCAACTTGGAGCCGGAGTTCCACAGGGCTCAATTCTTGGGGCAGAACTTTTCAAACTGTATATGTCACCCCTGGGTTCAATTCTATCTAATCATGGGGTTTCATTTCACCTATATGCTGACGACACCCAAATTTACTTGTCTCTGAAGCGTGATGACATGTCTGCTTTAAAACCATTATTGGACTGTCTGGATGAACTTAAAAAATGAAACTTTTTGAGTTTAAATAAAAACAAGACTGAAATTACTTTGTTTGGCCCCAATGATTGTAGTACGCATGCAGTTAACCTTCAATCACTGTCACCATACAGCACCAACTGTGTTCGGAACCTGGGAGTCTGGATTGACAACAACATCAAATTTAAAAAGCAGATAAGTGCTGTAGTAAAGTCCTGTTTCTTTCATCTCCGTCTATTAGCTTAGGTTAAGCTTTTTTTGCCTGGCAAGCACTTTGAGATAGCCATGCATGCTTTTGTTACATCCAGACTGGACTACTGTAACTCCTTATATATCGGTATTTCTCAGAAATACATGAACCGTCTCCAAATAGTCCAAAATGCAGCTGCACGACTCCTCAAAGGGATCTCCCAGTCAAGATCACTTAGATCGGGCGATTCCAATCTACTATATGTCCCTCAAACCAGGCTAAAAAAATAGAGGTGAAGTGCTTTTGGAGTCTATGGATCGAAGCTATAGAATAGCCTACCTCTTCACATCAGATCTGCCCAAACCTTGACACTTTTTAAAACTTCCCTAAAAACGTATTTCTTCTCAAAAGCTTTTAAAATACCTTGACGTTTCTCGTCATCCACCTATGCTGTGTTTCTTGTTTGATGTCCTGTGTTTCTCGTATTGTATTTTTCTCCTTACCTTGTCAAGCACTTTGGTCAACGCATGTTTTTTTTTAAACGTGCTATACAAATAAAATTGTATTGTATTGTATTGTAACCAATATATAAATTTTAGTAAAATAAAATATGAATGTCTTTGGGTGGCCAAGATGTTTGAGTGGGCTTAGCCCACGCCTTGCGCTGGCCCTGAACTAGGTGCCAGAATAACATCCTCTTTGGTCACCCTAGCAACAACCTGTTAACCACAGACTTGAAACAGCATACCTGCAGCAGTGCCTTGGGAACCATCTGCCATGCAAGCATTTCAAAGGATTCACTGCAAAAAGTCTCCACAGTTCCAAGAATCAAATTCTCATTACAAAAGCACTTAGCAGTGGTAATTTAATATTTTCAAGAGGATTTCTGGGCAAATTCCATTTCATCAAGTAACGTGACTCATACCAGCACACTACTGGTGTTAGATTATTATTCAAAATAGAATGAGGTGTGAGAGAACAGCATCTGAAGAGTTTAGATGCAAAATCCTCAAAGTGCATCTGATATGTTTTCTTGTAAATGAGCATATTTTTCTATCAGGCACTTATGTTTAAGTTCAGTATCTTCATTTTAATAACAATGAAAAGGTTATTTGTCAGTTATTGAAATGCCTTATTTTCACAAATGTCACTTTTCATTGGTGTTTAACAAATTTGACTGTCTTTCGCTGCAAAACCCTCTAAGTACATGTCCTTTCTGAATAAAGGTAAAAGGGTCAAAAATTCTGTCATTATCCTAATATATTCAGTAACCCTCTTTTAACCAGGTAAAAACTCCTGTGCATTTAAAGGACTTAAAATCATTGTCCCGTTTAACGGGTTCTGGCTTGATGCCAGGATTCATTCGTTAAGTCAAAAGGTATTTGATGAACATATAACACGTGATCTCATTTTTTTGAGGGAGGTAGCGTTTAGTGTATTTTGCATCTGAGCTCTCCGTCTGTTGTGATGAGTTTACCGACCCTAATCCATAACTGTGACTGCCAACGACGCTACGACACACACAGTGCTTTAGTTTATTCAGTTTTCGGTTCCTAAACATTTTCTGTCTTTTCCAAGGTTCTCTTGACTGCCTGCCGGGTCGGTCTGCCAGTCTTTCAAGTGAAGATGTCGTTGGACTAAGTCACGAAGTCTTGCGTCTCAGTCAGTCATCGCTGATTCCTCGCAGCTCTACTCTTCCATGTGATGGCCCATATCCTTCACGCTCTTCCCATCGTCACTCTTCTTATCGGCCGGCTTCCCCTGGCAGTGAAATGGTTACTCTGGAGGAGTTCCTGGAGGAAAGTAATGTGCTGTCCCCTCCCACTGTAAGTAGATTGTTAGATACCCTCAAATTCAAGAACTTAATGTGGGGACACATTTCAAGTGAAAGCAATGTTACATTGTTTTACCTTGTAAGATACATCGTTACAGTTTCCATGTGTCAAACACAACTATGCAAAAAAGCATTTTGGTATGGATAAAAATTTTAGAAGATATAACAGTTTAGCATGTGCGCTACATGCTACCCTACACTACACAGGGTATAATATGCTTTTTTGCCCACTAACTTCTTGCATAAAATAGATTCAAGCACTTTCAACGGCCTGTATCTATTTCTGTTTATCAGGGTTCCCATGAGTCCTTGAAAGTTTTTGAATCGGGGGAAATTATTCAAGGCTCTGGGAAGTTTTTGAAAATATACATACATAGATTCAGGTTATTGAAAGTGCTTGAATCTATTTTATGAAGAAGTTTTCTGGAAAAATTCCATATTATTCCCTGTGTAGTGTAGGATAATATCATAAAATTTCTAGCCTTTTGTGTTTGACACATGAAAATGTCTCGGGTTACGTATGTAACTGTTGTTCCCTGAGAAGGGAACGAGACACTGCGTCTCCCTTGCCATACTTCCTATGTCCCTGTAACGCCGTCTTTGGCAATATTTCAGATAGCAATATACTTCCTAGCTCCCACGTCACCCCGTCTTTATCGTTAAGCCTCACCATTGGTTGAATTTGATATACACATTCAGATGCACTTACCCCTGGAAGCGTCCCCAAAGTGTCACCGCAGTGACGCAGCGCGAGTTCCCTCGGAAGGGAACTGTAACAGTGTATCTTAAAAGGTAACACGATGTAACCTTGCTCTCATTTGAAATGTGTCCTTAAATTTGAGAGTATTGGACCTGGAAAGTCCTTGAAAGGTCCTTGAATTTGAAGTTAATGTGTGGGAACCCTGTTTTTTTTTTTTTTCAAAAACTTAGCAGGGCATTGAATTTTTTTCACAGATTAACAAATTTCAAGCACCCGTGGGAACCCTGTTCAACATAAAAAATAAATTAAACATGCTATATCACATTATTTGAAATTTTTGCATTTGTTTACAGTGGTTTTAAAATGTATGCAAATATTTTCAGGCAATCCTGCACATCAGTGCAGTCAGAATGGTTTCACAACCTGTCCAAATTTAACTTGTGATCAGTAAAGACATTTATTATTGATTCTAAACTAATTAAGGCTGATATTTGATCTGTCTGACTCTAATATCATGGTGCATTATTGTTTGACACTGGGGCTTTTTCGGCTGTCACTGAGTGCTGTGAGAGATGTTATCATAGAGACATTGTCATTATGAATCATTACCATAGCGGCTGTGGCCACTGTGAGTTTAAAAACATTTCGCACGCACACAGCCAGGTCTGTATAAATGATTTATAGCCTGGTCTGTATTTTAAAAAAATCCATATCCTGTCTAAACTGACAGTAAGATTGGGGAAATTCATTTAGTCCAGGGTTTGGTCTTATTTATATTATGAACTGTTTTTCTCATAGGTGCACACAGGAAGTCGAGAAGATCTGATGACTGACTTTTTCGCCAGATCTACCCGATCTACCCCCTTGCAAGATGGCGCTAAAACCCCCACCAGTTATGTCACGCCAACCATCAAGACCACTCCCGAACAAGACAGTCGAACCACCAAACCCGGGCACAGTGTCAAACCAAACGTTCGACTAGGTGAAACCTCCACACCCCCTTTTCACTCACAAACGCTTCCTAACAGAGGAGCCGGCTCACGGGCCTCAGCTCTGCAGCAGTCAAGTCCCCGTGGAGGGGTGGCTGGCAGCAGTAGCCTGAGCCGGACATTCAGCCTGGCCTCTGCAGACCTTCTCCACTCCAACGGGCCGGATAGCTACCGTACAGACACTGGTTCGCTCAGCCCAAATGATGTGGTGCTGAGGAGATCTGGTGCAGTGGCGAGAGAAAGATCAATGTCAGCTAGGGTGTCTGGATCTTCGCCAATTCCAGGGGACCCGGGGCACCTCTCTGTGGACCCCAGGCGTCTGTCTCTTGCTCCACCCAAAGACGAGTCCCTCACGAGTCCTCCCCCTCTGCACTCTTCTTCTGTGTCCCTGCAGACAGAACGGGAATACGTAGGAAGCGGTAGTAGCCGGGCCGGAGGGGTCCGCCCTGGGTCTGCGCAATCCCGGCCATCCCCCCACCGTGGCGAGGTTGCCATGGTGACTCCAGTAAGAGCCGTATCAGCTTTAAGATTGAAAGAATTGGAGGAGGAGCCTCTGGAATTGAGACAGACTGACTCAACTCTACTGAAGAAAGCAGAGACTGCGAACTTGAGCTATGGCTCCAAGGAGCAGCCCACCAACAATCCAGCTTCTTCCCCAGACCCCAGTGATGACCCTCAAACTGTATGGTATGAATATGGGTGCGTGTAGAACATGTTTGATAAATCAAGCTGCACTTTAAACACCCCTTGGTGGCTTCCTTAAACCCACAAATTGTTTACTTTGTTTCTTTCCACATTTCTTCGTATGCCTCAACGGCAACAGGTTTGTTTATGGGTCATACTGATCACCAAGGAATGTATTGGGCACTTGAATGTATCCGCTTCCACGACATTGATTTCCGTAGTTCTCTGTCACTACATGGCAGGCCGGTCACCATTCTATTCTGAATGCAATAACATTGGGCTGTGTGCTAGGAGCCACTCCCGGCGTAATTACGGAGTAGCTACTGCATCAATCTAGGACAGCTGCAGGTCCATCACGAGAGACGGCCTCACTGGGACCCATTACGGGAAGCGGGCTCTCTTTCCCTCGCTCCCTGCTGACAAACTAAACAGTTCTTTTCTGCTTCTTGTGGGTGACCATCTATTTGCTGTGGGACCTGGGTTTGGCTCGGGCGCTGCGAAACGCAAGCAAGCCAGATAGAAAGACAGGGGCGTGTTGGACAAGATGATATGCATGCACAGACTTCTGATTAACGCTGGTGGAAGGGTGAATAATGAATTTCAATCTGAGCACTGGACATGGTTTTCACACAAGCATTTCAGGATGTACTTATGAGAAGCTCGGTTTGTTTTTTTAACACTGTTTTATAACACTGCACAACTGTTCTAATGACCAGAAGTTTTATTTATTAATGTCTTTGGGACAATTAAATGACACTTGTGTGTGGATGTTTTGGTTCGTGTGTATTTGCTTCATTTCCCCAAATTGATTTGTATTTTGGTCTTTGTACTGTATATAGTAAAGCCTGATTATTATAAAAACTGGAAGAACCTTTTTCTAACCCTGATCTTGGCACACAGAGCTTGTAAATAGTTGATGATAGAGATCATGTGTACCAAATTGGTGTCTGATGTTTACTGTCATTGCTGCTTTTTTGTTACCCATCTCATGGTCTGCAAGTTTGGCAAGGATGATCACTAGGAGATGATGATGGATCTTTATAGGAATGTTTTTGGATCAAACATTCCTCTACTGGGTGTGTGAATATAAAGCATCTCCTGTTTGAATGTGCAGAGCTACTGGTAAAATTGTTTTTTGGGTATAAAACAGCTGTTTCCTTACACTACTGCACATGGATATAAAGCATTACCTGTAAGATATGATGCATTGGATTAGGTACCATAATATTAATATTGTAAAATTTATTGTGAATGATAGTTTAGAAAAAGCTGTTTTCCAAAAACTCTTTGTAATAAAGACTTTTCTAAATTATATCTGAGAAAAATCTGCAAATTTATGGGGAGAGAGTTGGGGGGAGAGAGAGGCGATGGAACATTTGAGAAATGGACAAACTCAAGTGATAAACAGCCTGCTTCAGTTGCTTTCATAAGAGTGCAATTAACAAACGAACCAAAACCCAAATAAAAAATAAAGAATTAAAATTGGTGTTTAAGAATGTTCGAGATCTTTGCAATATATTAATAAAACACTAAAGGACAAATTTACTAACACAGGGCATCATTTATAAAGCGTGCGTATGCACAGATTTGATTGTAGATGGTGCGTAGGCCTACGTAAAAATCCATGCCAACGTTCAAATTTATACAAATTTAGTAAAGTGCTTAGCCCCACCTCATGCTCTGAGCAGACATATATTTTTGCTTGTCCGATTGCTGAAGGTTTTGGAAATTAAAACAAATCCTGCTGCTTGAAAAGGATTTAAACATTGACATGTGCTCTTTTATATGTCAATTTGATTAGTTTTTAACTGTTTAACCTCGCACAATTTTAAGATTATTTGTTATATATAGATTTTATATATGAAAGTAACTGTAGATCAGGGTATCTTTATCGGTACCCAAAGGTAATAATATTCTGCATGTTTTCTGTGCATACAATCTATGAATCACACATGCGCAGTTTTGAAAAATGATCCCAAGATCAAATTTCGAACGGTTTCTATGCTGAATTTAATTATTTGCTGACGGCATGGGCTAAATGCAGTGTTTTATTATTTTAGGGATGCATAACGATTAATCGCGATTAATCTATAGCAGAATAAAAGTTTTTGTTTACATCATGTGTGTGTGAACTGTGTATAATAACTTTGTATAGATAACTGCACACACATGAATGTATATATTTTAGAAATGTTTACATGTGTATATACATTTGTATATGTATGTATAATTTATATTATATATATATAAATACTTGATATATAAATATATATTTATCAGTGATGCGCGGGTCAATGTATAAACCGCACGCACCCGACCGACGTTTTCAACTAACTCGGACTCGCAAAAAACCCCAAAAACTATTGTACCCGACCCGCTTCCTGGCCTGCATTTTTTTAAAGTAGTAAGTGCTCATCGTAGCATCATTGGTATCTTTATTTCAAACGACCCCGACCGACCGCGACCTGAATATCATTAAAAATAATTTTGGATGACTCATAACTAGGGATGCACCGATATGAAAATTTTGGACGATAACTCTTTAAATTTGGGGAGCGATAACCGATATCTATAGGCCGATAAATATTCATATTATTTTCACAATGAAAAACTCGCAGACCACGGACATCTTGTCTTTGCGCTAGACTAGCATACTCTTCTTAAGCCCGCAACACGTGTCATTTTCGTACTATGTCACAGAAAGCACCAATCAAAACTCCACATGGCCAGCAATGAGCAAGTAAAGTGGTTCAACAAACCAAAATAATCCATCATTTATCGGCTTTCATTTATCGGCCTAATTTTGCTATCAGACCGATAACCGATAATATTAAAAATAAGCAGTTATCGTCCGATAACGATACGTCGGGCGATAATATCGTGCATCCCTACTCATAACCGCGGGTTGATCCGCTCATTTTGGATCAACCCGGGCCGTGCATCACTGATATTTATATATACATAATTATTATACACAGTTCACACACACATATGATGTAAACTTTTATTCTGTTATAGATTAATTGCGATTAATCGTTATGCATCCCTATATGTAATAATGTGCACTTTATGCCATCATGGCTTCCAACTATTTTTATTTCATGCACATTTAATATAAAATCATAAATCATTTAGGGGTGTCATACTCGAGGCCCAAATCCCACCCCCTTATTTAATGTGACAGCGTACAAATTATATAATTTATGTGGCCCGCAGGAGCTTACAAATTATTTTATTGTTATTATAAGAATTATTTTTGCAGTTTTTTTGCCAAAACTAATTTTTGTCCTGCCAAAGTTTTTTTATGTGATTAATGAGTGATAATTTATTTAAACTATATAATTTATATACATTTATTTTAATGTATAATTAATTTGAATTAATTTATTTTATTATTAAAATAATCTATAAAATAGTTACATACTTTAATACACTTTGTCATTATTTGTCCTGAGCTTCTACTTTCAACTACTTCTACTAGTTACCAAAACTATCAGCTAATCAATCACAGAGGTAAATGTGCAATGTAATAGGAGTTACATTCATATAGTCTTACAAATACAACCGACCCTTTCGAAGCAACCTAAATGCTGATGTGGCTCGGGATGAAATTGAGTTTGACACCCCTGATTTAAACTATTGACTGTTTCAGTTATAGTGAACCAGCACCACCATCCCATGCTGGTCATACCAGCAAGACCAGCCTATGTTCCCTTACGAAAATTAACCATGGTTTTACTACAGTTAAAACCAAAAAAACATGGTTACTGTAGTTAAACCCCTGCTGAAAAAAACAAAACCATTACAGAAAATTCTATTGGTTTTATTGGGAATTTTATTGGTTCTAATGGAATATGGCCCAAAACACACTACAGTTTTAATGGCAAAAGCTAATGGTTCCTATTGGTATTTTAATAGAAACCATTATAATTTTCTGTAATGGTTTTATTGTTTTTTTCAGCAGGGACCATGGTTTTGACAACCATGGTTTTCAAAACCATAGTTAAACCATGGTTTTGCTGATAGAAATCAATGCACCAAAAAACATGATTACTACACTTTTATCACAATAAAACCATATTTAATTTTCATAAGGGTTGTATTTTGGTGCTGGTACGCTGGTGACCACCAGCTAAACCAGCATGGGAATTATGCTGGTCTATGCTGTTTATCAGCAGGGAGCATTTCGGTGTCACGTGAAATAGGGTATTGGCTCGGTGTAAAGAGATCTTATTGTTTGAGATGTAGAACAGGCAGGCTGTCGGTGGTAACTTGACAGGATTGCACAGCACTTGAAGTATGCGCCCCTGTGTTTTGTTTACCAATTAACTTATGCTAATGTAATGCACAAAAACCGCCAAACTGATCCCAAACCAGCTTTTAATTTGTCCACCCGCTCGATCTGCGCCTGTCCATTAGTCGTGCTTTAAAGGTTACAAGTTTATTGAAATGTCAAAATAGTCGCGCTTTTAAAACATGCGTCAGAAGACCTACAGTATGCGTCTATATCCTTACGCCTCTGCCTAGCTACTGACGTTTCTTTAGATGTTCCCACATCCCCTTTACGCAGCCCAACAGGTGGAAGAAACTGCAGCATGTCTTCAAACCTACCGAGCCACCTTCCCAGACAGCATATTTGGACACACTCGCGTTTTGAGTCAGCTCGGCTCAAACACACCGCAGGTGACGCAAAGAAGCGATAGACAAATGCTGTCTTTACAGGAGGACACTTGGAAGTGAGAAAGTCTGGGGAAGGCACTTGAGATGAGCGTTTCGTTTTCAGTCATTTGCGCGTCTTCAAAGGAAAAACTTTGACGCAATTGTGTGTATCGAAACCAGCGTGCGATGCTATTTGATGTGAGCAAATATAATGGGCTGTTGAGCTTATAGAGGATATGAATTCACACTTTGAAAATGTCTTGACTGAGGAGAATTGGATAAAAATCAAGCTGAAGGTAGGCTAATGTATTTTTTAAGCTGCTATTTTCTTCATTACATTTTAAGATGTGAAAACCACAATTTCCCCTATAGTTATAGTTAAAACAATTCTCACTAGTGTTATAAAACCGGTTCCCTGTTATGCATTATTGTCATTACAAAATATCAAATGAAAGCACATCTTTTAATTGAACATTTTGTGAAGACGATCTTATTATTTTATGTTACAATAGTACCGTTATAACTTTATGAAAAGCATTTTGGGCAGAAAACGTGTTTAGATGTGACTCTACATGTTATCCGTTAGTTATCCTTAAGCTGTAGGCTATTAGCTGGGTCATCATATAACTAAGAACAGCATCAACAGCTGTCTACCTGCTGGATTATTAATAGCAGTATGTGCGTTATTAACGATGATTAACAATTAATTCGTAAATATCGGTTAAATATGTAATCTTAAAATAAAGCAAAGCAGCATAGAGTAAATGTATGGTCTGTTCACGCGCAGACCTTGCACACATTGTTTGGTAAATGTTTACAGTCGCTGCCAAACACCTTATTTAAAAAAGCTCTCAGTCAATTTCCTGATTTATTTTAATTAAATGCAAGAAATCCAATGCCTATACTATAGCATTCGCCTATAGCCTATACATTACTTGCATGGCAACCATAGTTGTACTGTGGTATTTGCAGTAAACCCATGGATGCGAGATCATGCGACAGTTAAATCAACTTAATTATGACTTCTGTTAAACCAACTGCTGTGTTTGTTGTGAAAAATAAGAGCACATTTACAAAATGGCTGTAACTTGAGAGTTCAGACTTGGATTCCTTCACTCTCCAGATTTATCTACAAAATGTAGCTATTAAAATAAATGTACTATTCTTTCTCTGTAGTGAAACCTTAGTCAGTTTTCCTCATACTGTACTTTTGTGTCTATTGTGTCAAATAATAATGAACAAACACTTCAGCTGTCATTGATGCAACTGTTCAGCTGTCAAGATCAAGCAATTTCCTGTGATTCAACTGTAAGTGGGAGTTGCTATCTTTAGAAAAAATGATAACCTCAAATCTTTTTTTACGAAATAAAATAAATTTGAATATTTTCTCAGATGTTAAACTAAGGCAATCACGTTTGATCACATAATTATGAATGGTATTTTGTTGACAACATTTGATGTTACTACAGACATGAGGTCACTGCATATACCGTCTAGTACAACAGCACTCTCATATTTCTTTTATATATCCATAAAGACGTTAATATCAATTCATTTTTGAATCTGTGCAAAAGTACCAATGTATGCCAAAGCATCAATCTTTGTGTTGCTAAGCAACATACTTTACTGCAGGGCTATTCAATATAGGGTATATGTGCAACTTACTTCTGCATTCCTGTTAAAGGGGACATATCGTGAAAATCTGACTTTTCAGAAAAGATCAACCCAGTAACTTAGTTTTGGCTCTTCTTGTGATGCCAGAAGGTGATAATACCGCCCCTTAATCTGCACTATCCAACCACAGCTCTGCCATTTAGTGCAGAGATCAACTCATTGGCATATAAAAGGACACACCCAAAAACGGCAGATATTTGCTCACACCTACAAAGTGGCATTTTTTGTTGGTTTGGTCATGTGCCGTTTGGGCTGTTTAGCTCTAACCCTAAACCAACACACCTGAAGAAGCTAATGTAAGGCTGCGTCTGAAAGCTTCATGAGGCAATAACTTTGGCAGCATGAAGGCAGCTCTGGGAAATGCATTCGTGCAGCCTTCATAGGCAACGTAATGGAATTCTGTTTTAAATATAAACAGAGGGCGCCTTTGTGATAACTCACCCCATATTTGAAAACTACAATACTAATTTCTCGCTAGAAATGTACAAGATGATGAAAGTATCTCAGAATACTCAGTAGGGCTGGGCGGTATATCGGATTTAGGGGATATATCGATATGGGTTTCTGACGCGATGCGGAATTAGCCAATACCGTTCATATCGATATGGTTTGATGCGACTTAAGTGCGCATACACGCGCTCTGCGCGAGCCCGCTCGTCACAGCAAGTATGCGACATGGAGAAGCACGCAGAAACTCTGTGACGCTTGGATGCGCCTCATGAATGTGGACATTCAAAAACTGCAGCTGCATGCATCCGGAGGACTGTTAAGTTCAAGACTAAAATAAAATGTCTCCTCAACCTGCTTTTACAGAGAGATCATTGGAATTAAGTTGCCGCTGCATATGTGTGCTTTCATCCCAATAACGTGTCTGACGCCGCATAACAACACCTTTTTATCTAATACGCTATTAAAGTTATTCCTCATCACTATTATAGCAATATCAGGTGAGTGATACTGCGTTTATACTTTAGTTCGACGGGAAAAGTGCGTAGATAAAAGAGAAACTCCGAAGGAGTTTTATTTTGTGGTAAACTTTTTCCTCAGATTCAAAGCCCAATATAACAGCCACAAACAAGTCTCCGTTATTTAATTTTAAAACGTCACTTTAGAATTAGTAACGAATGATTATGCTGCTTCAGTGAAGCTATTAGTGTGTATTAATGAGATTATTATTGAGAAATAATAAGGGAGGATGTGTGTGAATGAAACAAAGACAATTTAAATGTGCTGAATGTGTGCGTGTTATAGTTTCAGTTTGCACGTAGCCAATCAGATTCCAGAACCACATCTGTTCTATAAACTTAATTATTTTGGATCATATGTTTTTTAAGTTTTGTCCATTTTTGTGACTGGAATACACTGTTAGGACAAAAGGACTGTGACACCCCCTTCTAATGAACTAATCTTAATGCTATACAGACAGTTCAGTATTTTAATGAGAACTAGGGGTGTAACGGTACGCAAAAATCACGGTTCGGTGCGAACCCCGGTTTTGAAGCCACGGTTCGGTTCATTTTCGGTACAGTAAGGGAAAAATGCAAACATTAAACTGCAGGTTGTTTATTACTATAAACTTTTTTTACAATTTGTTTACACTTTTTTAAACACTTTTTATTAAATATAACATATAAAATATATATAAAATGAAAAAATTATAAATAAAATACTACTGCAAAGTTCTTTTTACATTATTTTATAACAGAAGGTAACTCTTTTCTTAACCTTCTCTTAAACTTTTTCTACTAAAACCTTGAACTAACAAATTCAATTCCTGAATACATTTATAACCAATTAGCCTACATTTTTGCCACCAAAAATTTTCTGTTTTGATTTATTTTGGATTGTTTACCTCACAGTATTGAATTGGCTATGTACCATCTCTGTATAAAAATATTATTACTGCTCTATGTGTAACTGCATAGCAAGCAACATGATGATATACTTATTATACACTCATTTTGAGATTAGTGAGTTGCATGCATAGCCATCTTTGATCTTTTGCACGTTTCTCCTATTCTTTGCTTGTGTTGTCAGTGTAAGCTGCCTGTGACTTTACTAACGAACCCCTCCGCAGCTGAGTAACAGCTGAGTAAGCCCGGGTTACAACTCTTCCGTGTCCCGACCAGCTGATCGCATTGTGACAATGATATGATTGACGTGATATGCAGATGAAAAATCTGATCACGCATTCCTTATTCTCACTGTCACAGAAAGCGCGTCTCATGAATGCGTAGCAACGAAAGACGCGCAACCTCTCACTCACTTTTGAAAGAACAAAGCAGCGCGTTGACACGCGTTTAACATGCGCTTTTAGATACGACACGTAAACGTTTACATCAATAATCAAACGGATATACAACTAAGTAAATAAAAATCTTTCTGCGGGCCGAATTATGTTATATGTTTGACAGAAGACTTGCGCTGAACGAGGAGACTTCCGCCACTTAATATGTTCGTGCGGAAACGCACGTATTATGTTCCGCACAGGCGCACACAAAATGCATTCGGCCTTTCGGTGCACGCGTGCACCGTGCCGAAAGCCCTGAACCGAAACGGTCCGGTTCGAATACACGTACCGTTACACCCCTAATGAGAACTGTGTGTTTCTAATTTTATAGATAATAATTTCAATAGTATGGGCAGGAAACTTTTCTATAATTATAATTATATTATAGATTAAAGATCATATTACATGATAATGCCCATGTGCACAAAGCAAGGTTAAAAAAGAAATGATTAAGAACTTCACTGGTTTGTATATAAAGTTAACTAAACCCAGCTAAACAACTTTGGTATGGCAAACATTTACCACCCATCAAGGACATGAGCATACAGTCATTTCGGGTAAGATAAAGGCTCTAACAAAGATTATTTTCTTATATGGTACTGCATGGTATAGCATTAATTTTTGTTTTGATTTGAAGTGAAATAGATAGTTTATTAGGGAGTGTTTACAACTTTATGGTACAACAACTTTAGCCACAAAGATTATGCAAACTGTTTAAATAAAGGCTTTGACTTTCAAGTAACAGTTTTATCCTTTTTGTAAGAAATACCGGATATATATCGGATACCGGCATTCCTACAAAAAATACTGGGATATGAATTTTTTCTCATACCGCCCAGCCCTAATACTCAGGAAGCAAAGCAGACACTTGATTCGGATGTGTCTTGATACCTTTCTGCCTTGGAATGCTGCCTTCGAAGGCAGTATTTTAGAGCTTTCGGACGCAGCCTAAGTCTACAGGATTATTTAAAAATAACTGGCAGGTGTGTTCAATTAGGGTTGGAGCTAAACTCTTTAGGATACCCACCCTCCAGGACCGGAATTGAATAACCCTGGTGAACTGTATAGGCTGGAACTAGGGTGGCCATTCGTGCCAGTTCCGCCGGACACGTCCCGAACGTGTTTTCGGGTTCGTTCTCCAGAAGTCACGTTGGTCGACTGCATACGTCATCAAGGTTTAATATTTCGGGTTTAATTTCAGAAAAGCAACCGTTACATTTCAAGGTAAGAATGAAACTAAAATGATTGTATTTCTTAAAAGAAATAAATCTTAATTTTCTAATGTATTTTAACTGAAATGTGAAAACCTCGATGACGTATGCGGCCGAGCAACGCGACTTCCGGAGAACGAACCTGAAAACATGTTCAGGACGTGTCCGGCGGAACTGGCACGAATGGCCACCCTAGCTGGAACAGGGAATACGAACATGTGATTGGAAGGCCATGTGAATGCTGACATTGACGAGCTGAGATTTTCATTCAAAAGTTGCATATTTTTACAACTCTCAGCGCTGAGCGCGGAAAAAACACTGAGCGCCGGCTTTCAGCGTGGAAAAAACGGCCAGCTGCTGGCTTTTTTTTAAAAACATCGCGCTTTTATTGAAAACAATTAAAAACATACGCTGACCGCTGGCGTAAAAGCTTGGGTGTGCACGCACCCAACTCTCCACTGCACATATATTTTGGTCTGGGGTGCTGAAAACAGACAAGTAGTAATAAAGCTTAGTAAACCTTGCTGAAATAAACAGCCTTGTTTTAGCTGGTCTCTCTGCCTGGCTTGTTTTAAAGGGGTTTTGGCCACTTTTTAGCTGGTCAAGCTACTGTAGTCTTATCGCTTCAGGTTGGAAGCATGGTAAGTTTGGTTTAATGGGTTTGCTGGCCTTACATGGCCTTAAATTAGAAATTTTGGTGCTTTACGGTGCCATAGAAGAACCATTTTTTGCTAAATGGTTCCATAAAGAACCTTTAACCTCTGAAAAACCATTCTGTTTCACAAAAGGTCCTTTTTTTAGAAGGTGTCCAGCATCAGATGCTTTTAAAAAGCCCTTGAAAACAATTTTTTTGCACATATAAGATTAAGGTCTGAACTTACTATAACCATTATCTTTAGAGGATTTAAAAAATATTTTCTGTAGAATTATTTACTTTTTTTATATTATCATTATCAAAAATTATCATTACCGCAACATGATATTACATTTACAAACTCGTGTTTCGGTAATGAGAACTAAAAAGTTGTCTAGGTACTATGACAAACAAAATTTCAACTTTTATCTGGAGAAAAAACATAAGAACTGCTGACATGGTAGCCATCTTGAGTGTCACAGTACATTATGTCCCTTCCAACAATTTTTTTGTTGTTGAAAATGTTAGTTCCTTGAGGGCTTAAACAATAATTGAAAATTGTTGCAGAGGATGAGAAAATTTTTCTTGGACACATTTATATTCCTTATTATTGTCTCTACATTTACCAATGATCGCCAAATACCACATGTTTCTTTACTGTAAATGTTTATAGTATAACATGCACCGAAGCTTTTTATTTTTTAGATTTTTTAATTATAAATATTTCCATGTCAAAGAACCCAAATCCAGTCATGGGCACGTTGCGGTAATGAAAATTTTCCCTTAAATGTGGAAAAAACAACAAAATTGGTTTGTATGATGTCATTTGAAATCATGTGCAAAATAGTACACGAAGAGATGTTTGTAACTGTATGCTCCTTATTTTGATACTCTTACTTTGCATTTACTTTTTTTATCAAAATGCTTCATGACACCTCATAAGTCTAATTTCGCGAGAATCACCCAACGGGATGCAGATTGGCCAATTAAATAAGATGACCAAAATTAACTGTTAAAATGTCAATTACCCTCATATATAATGTAACTATTTTTATCTCTTATTTCCATCTCTTATTGCTGTCAAGCGGCAAATATTCTTGTTTTAATAAGCAACAGTGGAGTGGCTTTTAAATATATATGTATATACAGTAGATAAGATATTACTTACTCTATTCAAGTTTTATAGAGTAAATGCTCTACTGTGTATTTACAAGGGCCAACACATGCTTCAACATTTTTTTTGTCTACAGAGATCCCCAGCTTGAGTCACTTTCTCATTCTTTCATTATATTGGGTAATATTTTCCCCAACACTGGTGATGGTAGTGTGGCTGTGACTCTGATGCACTTCATCATTTCATGGATTGGTAATGAAACGCAGTCTTCTTCCTGTGATTCATTTGGGGGTCACGTCCGTTATGTTGCAAGATTCTTGATTAGTCACTGCAGTCAAGGTCTCATTTCCAACAGCATTTCTTCAATAGATTGACTTATCTGTCACGCTGAGTTTGAAAAGGGCAACATATGCGTCGCATCTATGTAAGAATTCATGAACTGAGGTTTAAAGGTAAAATGTTTGTTGTCATCTGTAAAGTGTGTTTCGCAACAGAAATGCTTTCTTTATTGGGAAGGGAAGCTTAAAAAATAGCTTTTCAAACCGAGTTGAGCTTTTTTTAAACTTAGTTCTGCTTCTTAATATCTGTCCTTCTGTGGGTTTGTAGTTTACAGTCTGATAGACTCAACCTACACATAGGCCATTTTGCATTCCAGCCATTCATTTCAGCATCAATAAGTGTTGGTTATCAGAGAATGATGTTGACTTTTGAGACTGTCCAGACATATTATTACCAACATAATTTTTGAAGAAAATAAAACCTACTGTAGTATCCTTTTCTATCTGGGGTTGTTAAGATGAAACTGTATTTGCCAGTGTAAATGTGGTTTGGATTGTAATACAAGTATGTTCAATATACATACATGGTCATATAGCAGCAGATGACACCCATAAAGTATTTTAAGCAAGTTTATTTTAAACATTTATTGCTATATTTCACACTGGTGGTGCATAAAAACCCACAAGGAGGCGTTTTCGACAAAATTATCTCTTCCTGTCGTACTGTATACCCACTCTATTTCTATATGATTAGCGCATGTCTAACTCCCACACTGTGTCGTATGTATTCAAAATCATATAAATGACAATATTTTGTTTGTATCCCATAGATCCAATGGAATGTGATTACGCTAACCTCACCGAACACTGTGAACATGAGGTTGGGAAGATGAACATGTCTGAAGATCAAATCAACTGTACTATTAACCACGAGATTCACCAGTACCTGTTCTCGGGCGCATACATTCTAGTCTTGCTAGTAGGTTTACCTGCAAATGCCTACTCGCTGTACCACGCCTGGTTTCAGTTGAAAGCCCGTAATGAACTGGGGGTCTACTTACTAAACCTGACCATATCGGACCTGCTGTACCTGGCATCCTTGCCCCTTTGGCTGCAGTATATTTTCCAGGGGGATAACTGGAGCGGCTCAGAGTTCCTTTGCCAACTATGTGGCTTCCTGCTTTATGAGAACATTTACATCAGCATCGGTTTCCTGTGTTGCATCTCCATAGACCGTTACCTTGCTGTGGTTTACCCCTTCCGTTTCTCCGCTTTTCGAACGGTGCGAGCAGCGACGCTGGTTAGTGCCGTGGTCTGGCTCAAAGAGCTCCCCGCAGGCATAATGTTCTTCCGGCACAAGGAGCTGAGCAGAGACAAGCACAACCAATCGGTGTGCTTCGAGCACTATCCCATGAAGACGTGGGAGTACTCCATAAACTACTACCGTTTTTACGTAGGCTTCCTGTTTCCTTTAGGAATCCTATCAGTGTCGTACTTTCGAGTCCTAAGGGCGGTGGGCAAGAGTACAGGTACACAGACTTCCCAAAAAACCCGCATCAAGTATCTGGTAACTAGTACTATTGTCATCTTCCTGGTGTGCTTCTCACCATACCACATCTTTTTACTTGTTCGTACGTTTTTCGAGAGGGACTGCACCTTTATCGAGAACATTTTCAACTATTATCATTTCTCTCTGTTGCTGACAAGCTTTAACTGTGTAGCAGATCCTGCACTTTACTGTTTTATTAGTGAGAGTGCCCAAAAGGACATGCAGAGGGTTCAAGATTATTGTACTCGTTTCTTCTGCTGTTGCTCCAAAAGCCATGGAAGGTTCAGCACGCATTCCACTGAAATGGCAGTAACCAATGACAACACTACAGGCACCACTGTGGTGACACTGTTGCAACAGATGAAAACTGATGTCTGAATGGGTTTGCGTTGATGTTTTTGTACTTGCATCGAATTATGGACACAAGGCAATGCAGGCACACTTATAAATGTTTTATACCACGGGCATGTTGAATGCTTTACTCTGATTGGCTGAGAAATGTTCCATGGGTGTTGATTATTTTTCTGTAAACCACACACCAATCCAGGCAACAGAGCAATTTTTGTGGTAACCATGGTATAAGCGGAATAATTCACCCCGGTCCTTTGAACAGGGTTCCCACGGGTCTTTGAAATCCTTGAAAGTTTATGAATCTGGGGGGGGTTTAAGGCTCTGGGACGTTTTTTAAAATACATACATTGACACAGATCATTGAAAGTGCTTGAATCTATTTTATGCAAAAAATATCCAAAATGTAGTGTAGGATAATATCATAAAAATTTTAGACTTTTTAAGCACACGTGCTTAACTCTTCGCTTTAGATGCCTTCTGTATCCGAATGTTGATTCATACCAAAATTCTTTTTTGCATAGTTGTGTTTGACACATGAAAACGTCTTGAGTTACGTATGTAACTGTTGTTCCCTGAGAAGGGAACGAGACGCTGCGTCTCCCTTGCCATACTTCACTTGAAATGTGTCCCCACATTTGGTCCTTGAATTTGAGGGTATTGGACCTGGAAAGTCCTTGAAAGGTTCTTGAATTTGAAGTTAGTCAAGGTGTGGGAACCCTGTTTGAATTATTTGAAAATAATTCACACCCGTGCTGTGCATTATTTTCTTTAAATTCAACGGCCCGTCGTCAGTTATTCCTTACTTAATACCTTTTGTTACCTACTGTTTTGTTCTAAAATGAAATATTGCAATATTTTATGGTTTTGGTACATCTACTTAAAGGGACACTTCACCCAGTTGCATTAAGCTTTGTATAGTTAGAACCCCAGTCATGTTTTTGAATGGTCATGCATCATTCCCTCTGTTTCCCCTGAGACAGGAGAAATACAGATTTCAGTGTTGCACTTCCTTCTTTCAATGATGTAAAAATCATCATATTGCATCATTGAAAGAAGGAAGTCCAATATCTTTGTTGAGGGGGTGAGACATCAAACACCCCTTTTCTCGGTCAAATAGGCACCAAATTCGAAATGTATGTTACATTTCGACTACAAATATGACACACTTTCAATAAAGATTAATGTTTCTACGGGTGAAATGCTCCTTTAACATGTTGCTTTTGTGTGGTGTCATTCTCAGGGATTGCTACCTTCATAATCACCAGTGGTTGACTTGAGGTTTGAGGAACCAGTGGCTAAAACTATCACGTAGCGTTCCAAGTCCCTTTAGCTACATATATTTCCAAAAATTAAAAAAGTTATTTCTGCTTGACAACCTCATCGGTTTTTCTACTTCTAGTAATATGCTTGACAGGAAACCCAAAATGAGATTTCTGTCATCATTCGCTTTTATGTTGCTCTTAACCCATATGATTTACTTTCTTCTGTGGAACGCAGTTTAGCAAAATGATCCTGCTGGATTTTGTGTACAGTATAATAAAAAGGTGAACTGGGACAGACACCCTAAACAAGAAAATGTGGTGCGATGCGATTGTTTGCAACATGCGACGGGTCAACATGTGTGGCATCATTGATGTCTAACCTGGCATAATGTTTTACATGGATATTAAATATATATGCGAGTGTGAATGAGATTTTTGAGCTGCAGAAGATGGAAAGATGTTCGCGTGGGACAGCGCAAAAGGTCATGGGTTCGAACCGAGTGGCAACCTTCCGATCTCTTTGATGAAGCCAACCCGGCTAGAGGCTGGCTTTAATTAAAAGAGTCCCGCCTATTTTTGGTTATATGGAGTGCTGCGCTGCCAAGATGGTGAGGCTAGAGACTGGCTCCAAAAGGGAGTCAATTGCCATAGACCCCCATGTTAAAATGCCCAACTATACAGCAGAAAATAAAACATTTACAGCCTGGTACAAAAACTGATTTGGTGTATATAGCTAATTTTGCTCTTTATGACCACTGTGAGGGGGTGAATTTTGAAATTTTGATTTTCTGCATAATTAAGGGAGTGGCCACTTGTGTGACAGGTGAACTGTCACTGCTGTCACTACCGTCGAGCTAGGCGGGCGTGGTTTCAGCAACCAGCCACCTCAGCTTCACTCACATCCTGCCTCTTTACCCATTTCCGGTTATCCGCGAGTGATGCGCTGCCAAGATGCTGACGGCAGGCTTTGCCAACCATTGGCTTCAAAAAAGCTCTTCACAAACCTGAGTCCATATTTTTACAATCTAAGGTTCGAACCCAGGGAACATGCATGCTGATAAAATGTATACTTGTAATGCACCGTTAGTTGGATAAAAGCGTCTGCCAAATGTATAATGTAATGCGATGGAAAAATTAAAATTTAGTAGCAGTAGTTTAAAAGGAATTTTAAAGGAAAACACCACAGTTTTTAATATTTTACTATCTTACCTTAACTTAGGTATGTATTAATTATATATTTTGACTGTTGTAGTCATTATTCTTTATTGTATGTGTTGTATCGTGTATTTTTGTGTTTGTATAGTGCTATGGACCATTTTTTTAAATGTTGTCCTGAATAAAGAATATGATGAATCAGAAAAAAAACAGAGAACTATCATCATATTACTGCTTCAGAGGTCGAAGTGCCATACAATATAGTTCTCATTTTTTATCTGCTTAAAAATCGCCACGTTTTATTTTGTACCACCATACTTACTCGTGTAACTACTCATGCAACAGTCTTTAAATAGGGAAAACATGGAAGTGTTTGGTGGCTTCTAAATTCATCCCTGTTTGGATCCTAAGGAATGAATGAGGCTAGGCTAAATGCTAACAAATTCACAACGCGCTGTACAAAGCTTAAGTGCACGTATTGAAAAAAGATAAGTATGTATTAATTTGTCTAAGTTGAGGTAAGAACATAGTAAAATATTGAAAAACGCTGGTGTTTTCCTTTAAGCTGTTCTTCTCAGTTAAACTGTTTCTATTATGCATCTATGGTGTTTCTCTTTTATTTATGTATTTTTTATTTTTGACAGCATCCTGTTTATTTTCTATTGTATGGAAGAGAGAAGCTTAAACTCATTTAATATTTAATAGAAGAACACCACATACATGTTTGAAGCAGCATAAGGGCAAATAAATTATGTTTTTATTTTTCGATGAACTGTAGTTCTCTAAAAATCCCCAAAAGCTATGATGTCATGTCTACCTTGGCTTTTCAATGGTTTAATAAGGTGCATACAGACAGTGTGCAAGCAAAATAAAGTATAGAGTGGGTGTGAAGGGTCAGCCACCCCCAAGCAGGCCATTAAATGCGGACAGCATCCCGATGTCACGTCACATGCTGGTAAAATATGTGAAAGAAAGGGCTGAGCTATAGTCGCCTCTAGAAATCATGAATGTTCTGTTTGCTCGAAGCAAAAGGGTAAATAATGATGATGAGTGTTTACATTTTTCTTTTAGACTGAAGTGGCTGCAGCTATAAGCCGCATGGCTGTAACCTAAATGGCAAGATTGTATTAAGATAAGAAATGTTCTCTGGTGCTTGTTTCAAACATTATAACAGATCTTAAAATAGATCTATATATATATATATATCTGTATATCTATATCATATACATTTCTCAACATTTTACATCAAATGTTAATTGTGTTCATGTGTTTGATTTATGGTATTTTTATTGTTGTTTTTATATTCTGTTGTTTATCGTTTTTGTTGGAAAGACAAATGCTAAGTTGGATATTTGATGTAAATGAAGGTAGATATGAAGCGGTGTATGGATGCTGTGTAGGGAATTAATTCGAAGGGATCTCTCTTCTTCACCAGACCTGTTTATGAAAGCTTCCTTTATTGCACATTCTGTGCATATAAAGTACAAGAATCAGTGTTAATGTTACTTTTAAAGGAACACAGTACATTACTGCATTCTTCCTAATAAAGTAACTAACACTTCTTATAAAAAGTTATGACACAATTACTTAAATGCATTAGTTGTAATTTTTGTGTTTCTGTTAGCACTTTGAAACCTGCGGGCATCTGAAGAATCCAATTAAAGGCCCACTGAAGTGCCTTGGAATGTGTAGCATTATTTGATGTGGTGATGTCAGTTTAAATGAAACAACGGAACTATCGAGAAGACCCTCCACCTTTTAAAAATAACCAATAGTGTTTTTTATTTATGGCACAGTCCAGCAAAGATAACAAAACATAGAGGATTGGACGCTTCAAAAAGCATTTGATTGTAAAGGAAGTTTGATGAGAAGCTCAAGTGTACTGTAGGGTGATTTCATAAAAATGTAGACTTTGTATTTTGTCTGTTTTGGACCATGCCAGTTTATATTTGAAGAGTTTGGGTTCAAAACGAGGCATAGTGATAATACGCACTGCCCGAAAATAGTCCCCTGCCATTAAAAGTAACCAAGGGGACTATTTTCAGGCAGTGTGTAATATCACTACGCCTGCTGCAGCCATGTTACGGCAGCAAATTCCTTGATTATTACACCAGAATAAGAGTATAGTTTCTAGCCATATCTGCCTAGAAAATCACAACTTGTAATTTTCTGTCGGTCTTAGTACACAATGTAACTACAGAAGAGTCAAGTTTTAAATAGGAAAAATATCCAAACTCTTTGGTTATTTTTTAGAGCAATGCTAATGGTCTAATCAGATTCAATGGATTGTGCTAAGCTATGCTAAAAGTGCTAGTGCCAGACCCGGAGATCAGCTGAATGGATTTCAAAACGGTAAAAATCAAATGTTTTACTGTAGGGGAGCTGGAAAATGAGCAATTTTCAACAAAACTGGAATAACCCTTTAAGATAATTCCTGTCCGGGAAACTATTTAATTTTAATTTCATGGGGGCTTTAAAACCCGTTTCAGATTAATTCATTTTAATTAGATTTATTGTGACCCTGCCTGTGAAATCCCAGGTAATGATTTGTTTTACTTTCTACATGATATCATCATACATACTGTAATGTAAAGAACAATCTGAAAATGTATTATCTTTAATATTGACTGAGTAAGGTTATGTCAAAGATTGAAATGAAGTAAGGGATAATGTATAGGGGATATTTCATGATAACATTATGCCACTTATTACATTAATATTTACATCATAAGTAAAATAAGGAACATTAAATATTGATTTGAAATATTTTACTAGCTCATTTTTAACAAATGCAGTGAGGAAAACCTTTTATTTTTTAAATAAGACAAGACATTTAAATGTCACAAACACACTCTTTGGTTTAATATAATGTATATGTAGCAGCACTACCCAGAGACGGGCTGAATAAGTGCTTTAATTAGAGACAGGTGCGCTATGGGTGTAGGTCTGTATAAAAGAAAGGTCTCCAGCGTTGTTTAAGCGTGTTGACGGTTGGTTGCTGCTGCGACTTTGGACGTTAAAGGTCTGTTTCCTTGGTGGATCTGTGAGCCGTTTGGGACGAGTATTTGAGTGGGGACTTGCTGCATTTTGGGTAGGTCACAGTGTATAAATTAGTTTTATTTACGATGAGCTGTTGACTGCATGCGCTTTGTTCATTTGTTTTAGTATTCTTTCCGGGCTGTATTATTCGTGCCGTGCCGTGGTGTTAGCAAGGCGGACTCTATTTCACAGGTTCGTATACTATCGTGAGTTATTTAATGTAAAGGGAGCTGTTATTTGTAAGCGCTCTATTTGTTTATATAGTATACATGCTGTGCGGAGTTATGCTGCGTTCCAGAGCCCATCCAAACCAGTGGGACGTGGGACTTATCCTTCTTGAAGTGTCCTAGCTCCTACTTCAAAGCGTTCCAGGCATTTGAAGTGGAACGTAAACAGAAAACATGGACGACCGACCGGTCTTCTTAAGGCTCGCACAGACTACATAACTTTTAAACGTCGGTCCGAACTGTGCAGTACACACTACAGTAAAACATCAAGTTAAACATCTTTACAAAGTGTTCTGGAGCCATTATATAAAAGCGCTGCATGTCGCTAAGTAACTTGGTATATTTTACCGTAGTTTCATGATAACAGATAATAACGACATAATTTCACGCCATAATATAAAAAACAAGTTGTGTTAAAATAACAATGTCTAAAACAACCCTACAAGAAGAGAAGTACAATTTATAGTCTATTCCTTGAAGATTTCCTCTCACGACGACGCGATCTATGGGCGCCGCCATTGTCCTCCGACTTATTTTTCTGAAGTCGGGGTAGGTCGAACTCCCCCGAGTTCGCCGGTAGGAGGTTCCACTTTGACAGGCATTCCAGTACACTTTTCCTAGTTGGAGGTAGGATAAGTCCTATATCCCACTGGTTTGGATGGTCTCTGGAACGCAGCATTAGTCCATCCTTTGACATGTCAGCAGTGCCGACTCTCAAATAATCAGGTGGGTATGCACTGATTTATCGCATGCCGATTATGTAAATTCTACCGTTAATGCTGTCATTTTCTTTTATCAGCTTAAAGCGCTCCGGGGGTATACGGCCATGACACTGTGTAGCTGATTGTGACCCAGCTTCCCCTTCTTTTTTTGGTTTTGTTTGTCATCATTTTTTCTATTTAGTTTACGTACCTGCTGGGCGGCATACATTTCTGCGACGCCTGGTCCATCCCTTCATTTATGCTGTCCTGCTCCTGGGAATAACTGTGGGACAGGGTATTAGTTCGTGCGGGTAGTCGCGCACCCCCGCATTGTTTCAACCGGAGGAGGTTTGCGTGGTTGTATGGTACGTTTGTGGTTGTATGTATGAGTAAGTTAAAGTGGGTGTGTGTGTGTGTGCGACTTATAGTGTGAGAAGGACACGTTGTTCAGTGTGTGTGTGCGCGCGTGTGAATTTAAAGTGTGTATAGTGTGCGGATGGTAAATGAATTATGGTTTACGTGAGGAATGAGTGCTAGTGTGTTTACTTTATTTTGTATTTTGTTATAAATGATGATGTGATTTATTTTGTTTTCTTTGTTTATTTGATTTAATATTGGTTTCACAATTTAGTGTTTCTTTGGTTATTTTGTGGAGCGTGGTATTCTATTCAACTGTCAGATCGGTCTGGGGAGGAGTGTAATTTCTTTAAATTTCTTTTTTTGTAATTGTTCACTTAAGTGGTTTGTAATTTTGTTTTTTTTGTTTTTTTGAAACACGTGTGGTGAAGTGAGCCCAAAGAAATTTGTATTTAAAGTGTGTGGTGAAGTGGAGATTTGCTTTTCTTTATTTCTCCCTGTGACTCGATCTGAACTGTTGATGTCTGGTACCTAATCTAGTGTTTTTAAAATGAAGCTAGCTTCACTAGTCTCTTGATCAAGACATTACATTTAAATTGTGATTTTACTCTGCAAAAATAAAGTATTGTTATTTTGTATTCACGTCTCCTCTGCATCTTTGTGGGAACTAACCTGTGTGCCATTTATTTATATTTCCCTGGGTGCAATTCCCAGGGTGGCGTAGTCGGTGTTACAAAGATTTAGGTGTTTACAAAATCTTTAAGAGGTTCTAAATAGTACCTTGTTAAAAGTAAACTGTGGTTGGAATAATACCACAGGGTGCCACATATTGGCGTATAGTCGGCAGGGTCCCACACTGATTCGGTTGATTTGAGACGTGAATTTGTTTTCTGTATAGTGTGAATGTTGTGTTTGTTTGTTTCCTTTTTGTGTTGAAACAGGACGGTGGTGTGCACAGAAGGTCTTACCCATTTGGTAAGTGTGACTAATTTTGTAAAAATGGATGAGGAATTACAGGAACTCCGTGATTTAGTGTTACAGTTGCGGGCTGAAAACGAGAAGTTGAAACAGGATCGGGCTGCCACAGATGTGGCCGAACCGAGACCTGGCCCATCTACGGCGTCATCGGTATCAGGCATAGATCCCCCATTGGCGGATGCTGGTGCATCAGCCGTGGAGAGGTTTGTGTTTATACCACGAGATCGTAAGTGTCCCAAATTTAATGGTAGAACAGGAATTAGTATAAATGAATGGGTTGATGAGGCAGAGGCATGTATGAGGGTGCGTCACATGTCCATTTCCGATCTGGCATTTTTCTTATTCGATCATTTGGAAGGGGAAGCTCGGGAAGAAATTAGATATCGTCCTATAGGGGAGCGGGAAGATCCAGAGAAAATAATTTTCGCATTACGTGAGTTGTATGGATGCTCTCAGTCCTATGTGGCTTTACAAGAAGCGTTTTTTTCTAGGAGACAGCATGAGGGAGAAACCCTTTTGGAGTTTTCTCTAGCGCTCATGGGTCTACTAGAGAGGGTTAAACAGCGGTCACCAGGTGGTCTGCTAAATTCTGACGCGTTATTGCGGGACCAATTCGTTGAACATGTGCGTGAGAGTAACCTTCGTCGAGAATTAAAACAGCTCGTTCGTCGTCAGCCAAATTCCACCTTGCTGGAAGTGCGAAGTGAAGCGATACGGTGGGAACAAGAAGGGACCCCAGGGGGCACTAGGGGACGTAGCCATTCGGTTCCATCAGTCCAGGGTTTCCAGTATGGGGTGGGGGGAGGCGCATACACGGCGACTAGTGGTGTACTTCCACGCTCGGAGTTAAGCGAATTGAGAGAGATGTTCAAAGCGCAGCAGAAACAGCTCGATCAGCTCACCCAAACCATCACACGGTTACAAGGACTCGTGTTCCCTCTGCTCGTAGTGGTCCGATTATATGTAGGCGATGCAATAGACCGGGACATATTGCTCGGGAGTGTGTGGGGGATCGTGTGGCCCCTCAGTCTAGGACTTTGCCCCTCAATTCTGATTTGCCAACAGAGGGTAGGTTGCCCCAGTTGGGCCAGCAGTCGGAAAACTAATCCCCACCGAGTTGCGGAGCCACGATTCGGTTGGGGATAATGGCGGCTCAGAAATAGGGTATAGTTTACGCTCGTTACCACAATTGGTGTCTTCGTGTCCACACCTAGATGTCCGTATTGGTGGGGTGGTTGTGTCTTGTTTAATAGACACTGGGTCAATGGTGTCTACGATCATGGAGACCTGTTTTCGTAGACATTTTGAACCATGGGGGCAAGACCGCTTGAAGTCCTGCCAGTGGCTGTTATTGCGTGCCGCCAACGGGCTTTCCATTCCATACATTGGATATTTGGAACTAGAGGTCGAACTATGTGGTCATGTTGTACCAGAGTGTGGTATTCTGGTTGTTAAGGACCCCCCTGGAGGCATTGGGGGCCAAGCCCCTGGTGTCCTAGGAATGAATGTCTTGGGACGATGTTACCAGAAACTGTTTGGGCAGCATGGTTCGGCACTTTTTAATTTCCCTTCTGTGGCAGGTGCACCTTCTTTGAGACAGGCATTGCAGCAGTGCCATCAAGTGAGTACTCAACCTTCTGGTGGGTCGGGGTGCGTTCGGGTACGTGGTCCTCGGACACAACGAGTAACAGGTGGTACTATTACGTTAATAGCGGCGACCTGTTCAGAACAGTTTGCGGATGGGGCAGTACTCCTTGAACCCCCAGAGTCAGGGCTACCGGAAAATTTGTTAGTTTCACCCGCCCTGGTTCGTATCATTAAGGGGACAGTTTATGTTCCAGTAGTCAATGTGGGTACTTTAGATGTTATGCTTTACCCGCATAGGGTTTTAGGTAACTTAAGTACTGTACATGTAATTAGTCTACCTGCAGGGGTTACAGAGGTTAGGTCTAGTACAATATCAGCAGCTTCACCAGTGTCTCACCCCACGGTACAAGCACAGATAGATGCGATCGATTTGGCTTCATTGCCTGCTGAAGAACAGGGCAAGGTAAAAGTCTTGTTACAGCAGTATCAGTCAATTTTTGCTGCTCACGAAAGTGACTTGGGTTGCACAAACCTCATTTCTCATAATATTTCATTGGTAGATGAGGCTCCAGTAAGGCAACGACATCGACGTATTCCCCCTTCAGAGTATGAAACCGTCCGGGCCCATATAAATCAGTTGTTGGAGTCCCAGGTCATTAGGGAGAGCTGCAGCCCATATGCCTCCCCTATTGTTCTGGTGAAAAAGAAGGATGGTAGTCTGCGCTTATGCGTGGACTACCGTCAATTGAATGCTAAAACCAGAAGAGATGCTTTTCCATTGCCTCGCATAGAGGAATCGCTGGATGCATTGTCGGGGGCCAAATGGTTCTCTACGTTAGATCTGGCTAGTGGTTATAATCAGGTCCCCGTCAGTGAGGGAGACAAGGCAAAGACCGCTTTTTGCACCCCGTTCGGGCTATTTGAGTGGAATCGAATGCCGTTCGGGCTCTGCAATGCCCCCTCCACATTCCAGCGCCTGATGGAGCGGGTCTTTGGAGATCAACAATATCAGTCTCTTCTGTTGTATTTAGATGACATTGTGGTCTTCTCATCATCTATTAGCCAGCACCTGGAGCGGTTAGGGGTGGTGTTTGGGCGCTTGGAGAGGGAAAACTTAAAGGTGAAGCTAGAGAAGTGTGCCTTTTTTCAGCCTGAGGTAAGGTATTTGGGTCACATTATTTCAAGCAAGGGAGTTGCTACTGACCCTAGTAAGATTGAGACAGTGAGACAGTGGCCCCAACCCTCTACAGTTAAAGAGCTGCGTTCCTTTCTTGGCTTCGCCAGCTACTACCGCCGTTTTGTAAATGGTTTTGCAAAGTTGGCTGCTCCTTTGCATCGGCTGGTGGGAGAACTGACGGGAGGCAAGCGTAGGTCAAGGCAACAAGAGGGAGAGGTGTTTTCCAGCCCCTGGGGTAAGGAGTGTCAAGATGGTTTTGAGGAACTAAAACGTAGGCTAACCACCTACGTGTGTTGGCATACGCTGATTTCACCAAGCCCTTTGTTCTTGAGGTGGATGCGAGCCATGGGGGACTAGGGGCAGTCCTCTCACAAGAACAGGGTGGTAAAGTGCGTCCAGTTGCGTATGCCAGCCGCAGTCTTAGACCCAACGAACGTAACATGTCAAACTACAGCTCCATGAAGCTGGAGTTTTTGGCACTTAAGTGGGCTATGACTGAACGTTTTCGAGAATATCTGTTGGGAAATCGGTGTACGGTGTACACTGATAATAACCCCCTCAGCCACTTGGCCACTGCCAAGTTGGGGGCAACAGAACAGCGGTGGGTTGCTCAATTAGCTGCCTTTGATTTCGACCTCAAGTATAGGTCGGGTAGGAGCAATACCAATGCAGATGCTCTGTCCAGGTTGCATCCTCCAATTGCAGGAGGGGAGCTAGGCCCTGGTACTATGATCCCATCGTTATTGAGGAGAGCTATGGGGGAGGACCACACAATTGTGGCTTCCCAGCATACCATGGCTATGTTCCCTGGCCATTCACCTGTGGAGCTGGCATCTTTACAGGCTGCTGATCCAGTGATTAGCGAAGCCCTAAGATTCTGGAAAGACAGGAGGTATCCTGGCCCAGAGGAGCGACAGAACATGTCTAGGCAGAGTTTAGTCCTGTTGAGGCAGTGGAAACGTCTGTCTGAGCAAGATGGAGTCTTGTATAGAAGGGTAATGCGTCCAGATGGTAAGGAGGAGACTTTACAGTTGGTTTTGCCGACCGTGTTGAAGGTGGAAGTTTTGACCCAACTCCATCAAAACCATGGTCATCAAGGTGTGGAACGCACCCTTGAACTGGTGCGGCAGCGATGTTATTGGCCTTGTGTTGCAGAAGAGGTGGCCCAGTGGTGTCAGCGGTGTGAACGTTGCCAAGTGGCAAAAGAAACACGGCCACCTGCTCGGGGGCCTATGGGCCATTTGTTGGCTTCTTGCCCAAACGAGGTCATCGCCATCGATTTTACAATGTTAGAACCATCTAGTTCAGGGGTAGAAAACGTGCTGATAATGACCGACGTCTTTAGTAAGTACACTGTTGCTGTCCCAACTCGTGACCAGCGGGCCGAGACTGTGGCACGATTGCTAGTGACTGAATGGTTCTGTAAATTTGGCGTTCCCGCTCGGCTCCATTCGGACCAAGGTCGAAATTTCGAGTCTGGGTTAATTTACCAGTTATGTGATCTCTATGGGGTCATCAAATCACGGACCACTCCATACCACCCAGCGGGAAACGGGCAATGTGAACGGTTTAACCGTACACTTCACAATCTCTTGCGGACCCTTCCGAGCTCGAGGAAGCGAGATTGGGTATTGTGCCTTCCTCAATTGGTGTTTTCTTATAATACTACTCCTCATCAGACCACCGGAGAGTCGCCACATTTTTTAATGTTTGGCCAGGAGGCACGATTACCTGTAGATTTCTTGCTGGGAAGGGTGTCGGAGCCCGTAGAAGGTGAGGTACATGAGTGGGTGTTGGAGCACCAGACTCGATTACAGGTAGCTTTCAAGGGAGCTCGAGAACAACTGCAGGTTGCAGCAAGGAAGCGGAAAGAGCAGCATGATCAATTAGTCCGGGATTCTGCGCTTGTGGTAGGCCAGTTAGTGTACCTTCGAAATTATGGGGTTCGGGGGCGCCATAAGATCAGTGACCTTTGGAGTCCTGTGGTATATCAGATCTTGCGAGCTCCCGAGGAAGGTGGCGTAGTATATACTATTGCTCCTGTCGATGATATGACTCAAGTACGAACGGTACATCGTTCTCTGATTAAGGAACAGTTTGGATCTGAGTCAGAAGCTCAGGAGGAACTTGAGCCCAGGCCAGATCTAGAAGAGAACCTGCCTGTTGGAGAGGAAGGTTCTTTTCATTTGGAAGAGGAGGATGTAGATCTTGCGAGAGTTGTTAGAGTGGTCCCTGGGTGTTCAGAGCTTATGGTGCAAGCCCATTCTCAGGATGGTGAGAGGGATATTGTACCCCCTCTGAGAACTGGCACGGTGCAAGTGGATGCTTCTATGTTGGTTGAGGGAGGGGCAAGGTCTGGACTGGACAATTCTCCTCGTGAGGTTAGGAGTGTGGTTAGGAGGACCAGTCGAGTTACAGCAGGCCAGCATTCCAATGTGAACCGCCTCCCTAGGCCAGCAATGGGGTCCAACGGGGTAGTTAATGCAGTCACTGTGCTTTTCAGGCCATGGAATTGAAGTGGCCCTGTGATCGCCGGGACGTCGATCCAATTCGAGGGGGGTAGATTGTAGCAGCACTACCCAGAGACGGGCTGAATAAGTGCTTTAATTAGAGACAGGTGCGCTATGGGTGTAGGTCTGTATAAAAGAAAGGTCTCCAGCGTTGTTTAAGCGTGTTGACGGTTGGTTGCTGCTGCGACTTTGGACGTTAAAGGTCTGTTTCCTTGGTGGATCTGTGAGCCGTTTGGGACGAGTATTTGAGTGGGGACTTGCTGCATTTTGGGTAGGTCACAGTGTATAAATTAGTTTTATTTACGATGAGCTGTTGACTGCATGCGCTTTGTTCATTTGTTTTAGTATTCTTTCCGGGCTGTATTATTCGTGCCGTGCCGTTAGCAAGGCGGACTCTATTTCACAGGTTCGTATACTATCGTGAGTTATTTAATGTAAAGGGAGCTGTTATTTGTAAGCGCTCTATTTGTTTATATAGTATACATGCTGTGCGGAGTTAGTCCATCCTTTGACATGTCAGCAGTGCCGACTCTCAAATAATCAGGTGGGTATGCACTGATTTATCGCATGCCGATTATGTAAATTCTACCGTTAATGCTGTCATTTTCTTTTATCAGCTTAAAGCGCTCCGGGGGTATACGGCCATGACACTGTGTAGCTGATTGTGACCCAGCTTCCCCTTCTTTTTTTGGTTTTGTTTGTCATCGTTTTTTCTATTTAGTTTACGTACCTGCTGGGCGGCATACATTTCTGCGACGCCTGGTCCATCCCTTCATTTATGCTGTCCTGCTCCTGGGAATAACTGTGGGACAGGGTATTAGTTCGTGCGGGTAGTCGCGCACCCCCGCATTGTTTCAACCGGAGGAGGTTTGCGTGGTTGTATGGTACGTTTGTGGTTGTATGTATGAGTAAGTTAAAGTGGGTGTGTGTGTGTGTGTGCGACTTATAGTGTGAGAAGGACACGTTGTTCAGTGTGTGTGTGTGCGCGTGTGAATTTAAAGTGTGTATAGTGTGCGGATGGTAAATGAATTATGGTTTACGTGAGGAATGAGTGCTAGTGTGTTTACTTTATTTTGTATTTTGTTATAAATGATGATGTGATTTATTTTGTTTTCTTTGTTTATTTGATTTAATATTGGTTTCACAATTTAGTGTTTCTTTGGTTATTTTGTGGAGCGTGGTATTCTATTCAACTGTCAGATCGGTCTGGGGAGGAGTGTAATTTCTTTAAATTTCTTTTTTTGTAATTGTTCACTTAAGTGGTTTGTAATTTTGTTTTTTTTGTTTTTTTGAAACACGTGTGGTGAAGTGAGCCCAAAGAAATTTGTATTTAAAGTGTGTGGTGAAGTGGAGATTTGCTTTTCTTTATTTCTCCCTGAGACTCGATCTGAACTGTTGATGTCTGGTAGTGTTTTTAAAATGAAGCTAGCTTCACTAGTCTCTTGATCAAGACATTACATTTAAATTGTGATTTTACTCTGCAAAAATAAAGTATTGTTATTTTGTATTCACGTCTCCTCTGCATCTTTGTGGGAACTAACCTGTGTGCCATTTATTTATATTTCCCTGGTGCAATTCCCAGGGTGGCGTAGTCGGTGTTACAAAGATTTAGGTGTTTACAAAATCTTTAAGAGGTTCTAAATAGTACCTTGTTAAAAGTAAACTGTGGTTGGAATAATACCACAGGGTGCCACATATACACTGTAAAAAAATTCTGTAGAAATTACAGTATTACTGGGTATTACTGGCAACTACAGTTGTGTTCAAAATTATTCAACCCCCAATGCTGTTAAGGGTTTTAGGGAATTTAGTGTACATTTGTAATTGTATTCAGAATGAAATCCTACAATGACTTCTTAAAGAACCATATGCAACTAAAATGACATCAATTGGTTTTGTAATATAGTAGTAAATGTTTCTTTTGTGAATTCTTCATTGACACAATTATTCAACCCCTTAAAGAACTACCACTCTGAAGAACAGAGGTTCATTGAAGTGTTTTCAATCAGGTATTGAAAACACCTGTGGATGTCAGGGAACAGCAATAAAGCCTAATAAGCACCAATTAGGCAGCTTTAAAATGACTGTGATACTCAACTCCTTCTAAACATTTACTGGTGTGGTTACAAACATGGTGAAGTCAAAAGAATGATCCAGGAAGACAAGAGAAGAGGTGATTAATCTTCACAGGAAGGGCAATGGCTAAAAGAAGATTGCAAAGATGTTAAACATACCAAGAGACACCATAGGAAGCATCATTCGCAAATTCAAGGCAAAGGGCACTGTTGAAACGCTTCCTGGTCGTGGCAGAAAAAAGATGCTAACTGCGACTGCTGTGCGCTATCTGAAGCGTAGAGTGGAAAAAAGTCCCCGTGTGACTGCTGAGGAACTGAGAAAAGATTTGTCAGATGTGGGTACTGAAGTTTCTGCTCAGACAATACGGCGCACCCTGCGTACTGAAGGCCTCCATGCCAGAACTCCCAGGCGCACCCCCTTGCTGTCTCCAAAGAATAAGAAGTATGCCAAAAGTCATGTGGACAAACCACAGAAGTTTTGGGATAGTGTTCTGTGGACTGATGAAACAAAATTAGAACTGTTTGGGCCCATGGATCAACGCTATGTTTGGAGGAGGAAAAACAAGGCCTATGAAGAAAAGAACACCTTGCCTACTGTGAAGCATGGTGGGGGGTCAATCATGCTTTGGGGCTGTTTTGCTTCTGCAGGTACAGGGAAACTTCAGCGTGTGCAAGGTACCATGAATTCTCTTCAGTACCAGGAGATATTGGATGACAATGTGTTGCAGTCCGTCACAAACCTGAGGCTTGGGAGACGTTGGACCTTTCAACAGGACAATGATCCCAAGCATACCTCCAAATCCACTAGAGCATGGTTGCAGAAAAAAGGCTGGAACATTTTGAAGTGGCCATCGCAGTCACCAGACTTAAATCCGATTGAGAACCTCTGGTGGGACTTAAAGAAAGCAGTTGCAGTGCGCAAGCCTAAGAATGTGACTGAACTGGAGGCTTTTGCCCATGATGAATGGGCGAAGATACCCGTAGATCGCTGCAAGACACTTGTGTCAAGCTATGCTTCACGTTTAAAAGCTATTTTAACTGTAAAAGGATGTTGTACTAAGTACTAAGATTGAATGTCACTTGGGGGTTGAATAAAACTGATAATGATGTGAGCACAGAAAAGACATTTGTGGTTATTTCATTAAAAATGTTATGTTAAATTTGTCTGACCTACACATGCCTCTTTGATGTAATTGTAAGCAGGATGACTGAATGATCAAAATCAATGTCAAACCGGCCAAAACAATCAATTTCAGTTGGGGTTGAATAATTTTGAACACAACTGTATCTGCCAGTAACTTTCCGTAGATTTTACATTTATATTATTTACTGGCAACATTTTGTTCAAAGTTAAATGAACATGAAACATTTTTAGACTTTATCTTCTACAGTAAGTTACTGGCAACCAGCTGCAAAATTACAGCAAATTTTTACAGTATATGTAAATAAAATTTCATAAGTGTTATTAAAAGACACATTTATGTTTATTTTTTGTATAATATTAAACTCTACCTCTCAAAATAATTTGCAGCATCTGGGTTACTTGCAGTGTGTAATTGTTATGTGGAAAACAAAACTGCAAATGTAGCGACTGGCCAATCAGAATCAAGTATTCCAACGAGGCGTGTAATAGTGAAATAAATGATTTAAATCAAACTTTAATGTTCATAATCTCATTATTATGATCTAATGATTATCAGACTTTAGTTTCAATTTCACAAATAGGGTCACACATTTGCACAAAAGTACTTGCTGAAGTTCTGTTTACTGCTTGTCCAATTTCACCTTCCTAAAATTGAAAGATTCCAAATCTTTTGGAAAACATTTTCTTTATGTTGTTGACAGGTGTCTTTACCCCCAGTGTGGTGTCTTAGGTAACTTATGATGGGATCTTTGGATACACATTATCTTTGCCTGTGTGGCTACATTATGGAAAATGGAGACATTTGAGAGTAAAGTAAACGTGCATTTAACACAAACCGAGTTACAGTGCATTTATTATCATGTGTTCCTTGGGAATCAAACCTGCTAACCCAATACTGTAAACTCAACAATTAGCTAACAATTGGCCAAGCATACCGTATAAAGTTTTGGGAATTTTTCATCAGATTTAACAGTTTTTTTCTGAAGCTTAACTATAGAAAACAAAACTTTATAAAAGTTGCATAAACAGAGGCCTTCATACAGTAGGCTATAGTAATTATACGTAAAGCCTTAGACATTTTCCCACTAAACCATATCCTTTACTATTTTAAATAGCCTATATTTATTTTCATGCTTGTTGTGTTGGTGTAACCAGCCAGACTTATTATAAGTCCACTGTTTATTTGACTAGGCGTTTCTGGGATGATCTTCTGTGCTGTTGATTTTGGTTGAACTTTGGTTGGTTGAAGGTCAGTAATAATATACAAATTCCAAAAAATGTATGTGTTATTGTAGCACCGTTTTGAATTAAAACAGCTGCTAATACATGAAATAAAAACAGGGCCGTCGCCAGAACATACGGGGGGCATTTTGTTTTCATGGGGCACACATCATAAAGTGAGAAACTGGCCATTTCTCAACCCGAAGGCAGCCTCTGGAGGTCGCATATGCATGCTTCATACGTAAACAAGTTTATAATTGTTAATATTCTGAAATATGATGACTGAACTCATTTAAATAGACCAATACAAGTCCAGTCAAGGACAACACAATTACCTCAAGATGTAACAGTTCCACCAACAACGCAATAGCAACAATACATTACCGGGTAGCAATAAAACAAACGTGATATGCTGCAGTGTACTCACCTTAAAATTATCGCAGCGGATCACGAGAAATCTCATAAGAACTCAATATTTCCTCTCATGTTGATTTTTACGCGCGAGTTTTTCTCAGACATGAGCTGATGGCACATACCCCGCAATAACCAGCTGGCCCTTACGAAAATTAACTGCGGTCAAGCCAGCCGCCACTCCGAAAAAGACGGTCAAACTAGCCCCCCGTTTTTTTTCTGTGTGCACATAAATTAGACATTACGGTAAACGCACGAGAGGAATGATTTCAAAATAAAAGTTTCTCACTTAATCTGTTGATATTTCTGTTGCATTATGTGTCTGTTTTAAGTCATTGCTATGGTATTATGGGTGGTTGCTAGGCTGTTTCTCTTGCATTCAGTGTGGTTGCTAGGGTTCTATAAGTGGTTGCTAGGCTGTTTCTGTTGCATTCTGTTTGGTTGCTAGGCTGTTTCTGTTGCATTATGTGTCTGTTGTCATTGCTAGGGTATTATGGGTGGTTGCTAGGCTGTTTCTCTTGCATTCTGTGTGGTTGCTAGGGTTATATAAGTGGTTGCTAGGCTGTTTCTGTTGCATTCTGTTTGGTTGCTAGGCTGTTTCTGTTGCATTTTGTGTCTGTTTTAAGTCATTGTTATGGTATTATGGGTGGTTGCTAGGCGGTCTCTCTTGCATTCTGTGTGGTTGCTAGGCTGTTGCTAGGGTTCTTTAAGTTGTTGCTATGGTATTATGGGTGGTTGCTAGGCGGTCTCTCTTGCATTCTGTGTGGTTGCTAGGCTGTTGCTAGGGTTCTTTAAGTTGTTGCCAGGGTATTATGGGTGGTTGCTAGGTTGTTTCTCTTGCATTCTGTGTGGTTGCTAGGCTGTTACTAGGGTTTTATGCGTGGTTGCTAGGTTGTTTGTGTTGCATTCTGGTTGCTTGCTATGCTATTGCTAGGGCTTTTTAAGTGGTTGCTAGGGTATAGCTTTGTTTTTCTGTGATTGCTAGACTGTTGCTAGGGTTTATGGGTGGTTGCTAGTCTGTTTCTGTTGCATTCTGTGTCTGTTTAAGTCGTTGCTAGGGTATTATTGGTGGCTGATAGGCTGTTTCTATTGCATTCTGTCTGTTAAAAGTCATTGCTAGGGTATTATGGGTGGTTGCTAGGCTGTTTCTCTTGCATTCAGTGTGGTTGCTAGGGTTCTATAAGTGGTTGCTAGGCTGTTTCTGTTGCATTCTGTTTGGTTGCTAGGCTGTTTCTGTTGCATTATGTGTCTGTTGTCATTGCTAGGGTATTATGGGTGGTTGCTAGGCTGTTTCTCTTGCATTCTGTGTGGTTGCTAGGGTTATATAAGTGGTTGCTAGGCTGTTTCTGTTGCATTCTGTTTGGTTGCTAGGCTGTTTCTGTTGCATTTTGTGTCTGTTTTAAGTCATTGCTATGGTATTATGGGTGGTTGCTAGGCGGTCTCTCTTGCATTCTGTGTGGTTGCTAGGCTGTTGCTAGGGTTCTTTAAGTTGTTGCTATGGTATTATGGGTGGTTGCTAGGCGGTCTCTCTTGCATTCTGTGTGGTTGCTAGGCTGTTGCTAGGGTTCTTTAAGTTGTTGCTAGGGTATTATGGGTGGTTGCTAGGTTGTTTCTCTTGCATTCTGTGTGGTTGCTAGGCTGTTACTAGGGTTTTATGCGTGGTTGCTAGGTTGTTTGTGTTGCATTCTGGTTGCTTGCTATGCTATTGCTAGGGCTTTTTAAGTGGTTGCTAGGGTATAGCTTTGTTTTTCTGTGATTGCTAGACTGTTGCTAGGGTTTATGGGTGGTTGCTAGTCTGTTTCTGTTGCATTCTGTGTCTGTTTAAGTCGTTGCTAGGGTATTATTGGTGGCTGATAGGCTGTTTCTATTGCATTCTGTCAGTTAAAAGTCATTGCTAGGGTATTATGGGTGGTTGCTAGGCTGTTTCTGTTGCATTCTGCATGGTTGCTAGGCTGTTTCTATTGCATTCTATGTCTGTTTTAATTCAATGCTAGGGTATTATGGGTGATTGCTAGGCTATTTCTGTTGCAGTATGTGTCTGTTTAAGTCGTTGCTAGGGTATTATGGGGGGTTGCTATGATGTTTCTGTTGCATTCTGTGTCTGTTTTAAATCATTGCTAGGGTATTGTGGGTGGTTGCTAGGCTATTTCTATTGCATTCTAAGTCGTTGCTAGGGTATTGTAGGTGGTTGCTAGGCTATTTCTATTGCATTCTGTGTCAGTTTAAAGTCATTGCTAGGGTATTATGGGTGGTTGCTAGGCTGTTTCTGTTGCATTCTGTGTCTGTTTTAAATCATTGTTAAGGTATTGTCGTTGTTTGCTAGGCTATTTCTATTGCATTATGTGTGGTAGGCTGTTACAAATTTTTTTTAAATGGTAGCTAGGGTATAGCTTTGGTTTTCTCTGTGATTGCTAAACTGTTGCTAGGCTATATGGGTGGTTGCTAGGCTTTTGATCTGGCGTTCTTTGTGGTTGCTAGGGAATTATGGCGGTTGCTAGGCTGTTGCTCTGGGGTTCTGTGTGGTTGCTAGGTTGTTGTTGTGGAATTCTGGTTGGTTGCTATGCTATTGCTCTTGTTTTCTGGGTGATTGCTAGACTGTTGATAGGGTTTTATTGGTTATTGCTAGGCTTTTGTTGAGATATTACGGTGGATTACTATGAAGTTGCTAGCATATTAAGGGTGGTTGTTAGGCTGTTGCTGTGACATTCTATGTGATTGCTGGGCTGTTGCTAGGCTACAGTATTTAAATTGGTTGCTAGGATATTTCCTGCAAGTAAGCCTACGAAGGCCCTGTATAGGCATAGCCTAAAGGCCCAGTGCAGGTTTGCTATTTATTTAAGGAAACGACCTGTTTGCACAGAATAATTTCATCTGAGAGTGACAGTATCCCACCTCAAGGTGTCACACAATATCAAGTTAATCTGACATAGAGTTTGTAAAATACAGCCCTCCAAAATATCATAAATACTTGATTGTTTCTATAAGATCAAATAGGTGCTTAAAGGAAACTTCCTGTTTGCACAGAATGATTTTACCTCAGAGTGACAGTATACCACCTCAATTTGTCACTCACACAATATCAAGTCAATCTGATATGGAGTTTGTAAAATACAGCACTCCAAAATATCATAAATAATTGATTGTTTCTATAAGATCAAATAGGTGCTTAAAGAAAACTACCTGTTTGCACAGAATGGTTTTACCTCAGAGTGACAGTATACCATCTGAGGATGTCACTTACACCATATCAGGCCAATCTGATATGGAGTTCGTAAAATATAACTCTTCAAAATAACCTAAATACACGTTTATTTCTATAAAATCAAATAGATGTTAAAAGGAAACTACCTGTTTGCGCAGAATGATTTTACATAAGAGTGACAGTATACCATCTCAATTTGTCACTCACACAATATCAAGTCAATCTGATATGAAGTTTGTAAAATACAGCCCTCCAAAATATCATAAATACTTGATTGTTTCTATAAGATCAAATAGTTTTTTTTAAGATCAAATAGATGTTTAAAGGAAACTACCTGTTTGCACAGAATGATTTTACCTCAGAGTGACAGTATCCCACCTCAAGGTGTCACTCACAACATATCAGGTCAATCTGATATGGAGTTTGTAAATTACAGCTCTCCAAAATAACCTAAATACATGTTTATTTTTATAAGATCAAATAGATGTTAAAAGGAAACTACCTGTTTGCGCAGAATGATTTTACCTAAGAGTGACAGTATACCACCTCAAGGTGCCACTCACAACATATCAGGCCAATCTGATATGGAGTTTGTAAAATACAGCTCTCCAAAATAACCTAAATACATGTTTATTTCTATAAGATCAAATAGGTGCTTAAAGGAAACTACCTGTTTGCACAGAATGATTTTACCTCAGAGTGACAGTATACCACCTCAATGTGTCACTCACACTGTATCAGGCCAATCTGATATGGAGTTTGTAAAATACAGCTCTCCAAAATATCATGAATACTTGGTTGTTTCTATAAGATCAAATTGTTTTTTTTTAAGATCAAATAGATGTTTAAAGGAAACTACCTGTTTGCACAGAAAGATTTTACCTCAGAGTGACAGTATCCCACCTCAAGGTGTCACTCACAACATATCAGGCCAATCTGATATGGAGTTTGTAAAATACAGCTTTCCAAAATAACCTAAATACATGTTTATTTCTATAAGATCAAATAGGTGCTTAAAGGAAACTACCTGTTTGCACAGAATGATTTTACCTCAAAGTGACAGTATACCACCTCAATTTGTCACTCACACAATATCAAGTCAATCTAATATGAAGTTTGTAAAATACAGCCCTCCAAAATATCAAATACTTGATTGTTTCTATAAGACCAAATAGTTTTTTTTAAGATCAAATAGATGTTTAAAGGAAACTACCTGTTTGCACAGAATGATTTTACCTCAGAGTGACAGTATCCCACCTCAAGGTGTCACTCACAACATATCAGGTCAATCTGATATGGAGTTTGTAAATTACAGCTCTCCAAAATAACCTAAAAACATGTTTATTTTTATAAGATCAAATAGATGTTAAAAGGAAACTACCTGTTTGCACAAAATGATTTTACCTAAAAGTGACAGTATACCACCTCAAGGTGTCACTCACAACATATCAGGCCAATCTGATATGGAGTTTGTAAAATACAGCTCTCCAAAATAACCTAAATACATGTTTATTTCTATAAGATCAAATAGGTGCTTAAATTAAACTACCTGTTTGCACAGAATGATTTTACCTCAGAGTGACAGTATACCACCTCAATGTGTCACTCACACTGTATCAGGCCAATCTGATATGGAGTTTGTAAAATACAGCTCTCCAAAATAACCTAAATAGATGTTTATTTCTATAAGATCAAATAGGTGCTTAAAGGAAACTACCTGTTTGCACAGAATGATTTTACCTCAGAGTGACAGTATACCACCTCAATTTGTCACTCACACAATATCAAGTCAATCTGATATGAAGTTTGTAAAATACAGCCCTCCAAAATATCATAAATACTTGATTGTTTCTATAAGATCAAATAGTTTTTTTTAAGATCAAATAGATGTTTAAAGGAAACTACCTGTTTGCACAGAATGATTTTACCTCAGAGTGAAAGTATACCATCTAAGGGTGTCACTCACACCGTATCAGGCCAATCTGATATAGAGTTTGTAAAATACAGCTCTCCAAAATAACCTAATTACATGTTATTTTATAAGATCAAATACATGTTTAAAGGAAACTACCTGTTTGCACAGAATGATTTTACCTCAGAGTGACAGTATCCCACCTCAAGGTGTCACTCACAACATATCAGGCCAATCTGATATGGAGTTTGTAAAATACAGCTTTCCAAAATAACCTAAATACATGTTTATTTCTATAAGATCAAATAGGTGCTTAAAGGAAACTACCTGATTGCACAGAATGATTTTACCTCAAAGTGACAGTATACCATCTCAATTTGTCACTCACACAATATCAAGTCAATCTGATATGAAGTTTGTAAAATACAGCCCTCCAAAATATCATAAATACTTGATTGTTTCTATAAGATCAAATAGTTTTTTTTAAGATCAAATAGATGTTTAAAGGAAACTACCTGTTTGCACAGAATGATTTTACCTCAGAGTGACAGTATCCCACCTCAAGGTGTCACTCACAACATATCAGGTCAATCTGATATGGAGTTTGTAAATTACAGCTCTCCAAAATAACCTAAATACATGTTTATTTTTATAAGATCAAATAGATGTTAAAAGGAAACTACCTGTTTGCGCAGAATGATTTTACCTAAGAGTGACAGTATACCACCTCAAGGTGTCACTCACAACATATCAGGCCAATCTGATATGGAGTTTGTAAAATACAGCTCTCCAAAATAACCTAAATACATGTTTATTTCTATAAGATCAAATAGGTGCTTAAAGGAAACTACCTGTTTGCACAGAATGATTTTACCTCAGAGTGACAGTATACCACCTCAATGTGTCACTCACACTGTATCAGGCCAATCTGATATGGAGTTTGTAAAATACAGCTCTCCAAAATATCATGAATACTTGGTTGTTTCTATAAGATCAAATTGTTTTTTTTAAGATCAAATAGATGTTTAAAGGAAACTACCTGTTTGCACAGAATGATTTTACCTCAGAGTGACAGTATCCCACCTCAAGGTGTCACTCACAACATATCAGGCCAATCTGATATGGAGTTTGTAAAATACAGCTTTCCAAAATAACCTAAATACATGTTTATTTCTATAAGATCAAATAGGTGCTTAAAGGAAACTACCTGTTTGCACAGAATGATTTTACCTCAAAGTGACAGTATACCACCTCAATTTGTCACTCACACAATATCAAGTCAATCTGATATGAAGTTTGTAAAATACAGCCCTCCAAAATATCAAATACTTGATTGTTTCTATAAGATCAAATAGTTTTTTTTAAGATCAAATAGATGTTTAAAGGAAACTACCTGTTTGCACAGAATGATTTTACCTCAGAGTGACAGTATCCCACCTCAAGGTGTCACTCACAACATATCAGGTCAATCTGATATGGAGTTTGTAAATTACAGCTCTCCAAAATAATCTAAAAACATGTTTATTTTTATAAGATCAAATAGATGTTAAAAGGAAACTACCTGTTTGCACAAAATGATTTTACCTAAGAGTGACAGTATACCACCTCAAGGTGTCACTCACAACATATCAGGCCAATCTGATATGGAGTTTGTAAAATACAGCTCTCCAAAATAACCTAAATACATGTTTATTTCTATAAGATCAAATAGGTGCTTAAATTAAACTACCTGTTTGCACAGAATGATTTTACCTCAGAGTGACAGTATACCACCCCAATGTGTCACTCACACTGTATCAGGCCAATCTGATATGGAGTTTGTAAAATACAGCTCTCCAAAATAACCTAAATAGATGTTTATTTCTATAAGATCAAATAGGTGCTTAAAGGAAACTACCTGTTTGCACAGAATGATTTTACCTCAGAGTGACAGTATACCACCTCAATTTGTCACTCACACAATATCAAGTCAATCTGATATGAAGTTTGTAAAATACAGCCCTCCAAAATATCATAAATACTTGATTGTTTCTATAAGATCAAATAGTTTTTTTTTAAGATCAAATAGATGTTCAAAGGAAACTACCTGTTTGCACAGAATTATTTTACCTCAGAGTGACAGTATCCCACCTCAAGGTGTCACTCACAACATATCAGGTCAATCTGATATGGAGTTTGTAAATTACAGCTCTCCAAAATAACCTAAATACATGTTTATTTTTATAAGATCAAATAGATGTTAAAAGGAAACTACCTGTTTGCACAGAATGATTTTACCTCAGAGTGACAGTAGCCCACCTCAAGGTGTCACTCACAACATATCAGGTCAATCTGATATGGAGTTTGTAAATTACAGCTCTCCAAAATAACCTAAATACATGTTTATTTTTATAAGATCAAATAGATGTTAAAAGGAAACTACCTGTTTGCACAGAATGATTTTACCTCAGAGTGACAGTAGCCCACCTCAAGGTGTCACTCACAACATATCAGGTCAATCTGATATGGAGTTTGTAAATTACAGCTCTCCAAAATAACCTAAATACATGTTTATTTTTATAAGATCAAATAGATGTTAAAAGGAAACTACCTGTTTGCACAGAATGATTTTACCTAAGAGTGACAGTATACCACCTCAAGGTGTCACTCACACAATATCAAGTCAATCTGATATCAAGTTGGTAAAATACAGCTCTCCAAAATATCATAAATACTTGATTGTTTCTATAAAATCAAATAGTTTTTTTTTTAAGATCAAATAGATGTTTAAAGGAAACTACCTGTTTGCACAAAAAAATTTCACTTCAGTGTGACAGTACACCACCTCAAGGTGTCAATCACACCATATCAGGCCAATCTGATATGGAGTTTGTAAAACATAGCTCTCCAAAATAACCTAAATACACGTTTATTTCTATAAAATCAAATAGATGTTTAAAGGAAACTACGTGTTTGCACAGAATGATTTTACCTCAGATTGACAGTATACCACCTCAAGGTGTCACTCACACCGTATCAGGCCAACTGATACAGAGTTTGTAAAATACAGCTCTCCAAAATAAACTAAATGCATGTTTATTTCTATAAGATCACATTGGTTCTTAAAGGAAACTACCTGTTTGCACAGAATGATTTTACCTCAGAGTGACAGTATACCATCTGAGGGTGTCACATACATCTTATCAGGCCAATCTGATATGGAGTTTGTAAAATACAGCTCTCCAAAATAACCTAAATACAGGTTTATTTCTATAAGATCAAATAGATTTTTAAAGGAAACTACCTGTTTGCACAGAATAATTTCACCTCAGATTGACAGTATACCACCTCAAGGTGTCACTCACACAATATCAAGTCAATCTGATACAGAGTTTGTAAAATAAAATGTGTATTTAAATTCTTTTGAAGAGCTGTGTTTGACAAATTCCATATCAGATTGGCCTGATATGTTGTGAGTGATATCCTGAGATGGGATACTGTCCATATGAAGTTACATTATTCTATGCAAACAGGTAGTTTCCTTTAAACATCTATTTGATCTTATAGAAATAATTGAGTATTTATGCTATTTTGGAGAGCTGTGTTTTACAAACTCCATATCAGATTGGCCTGATTTTGTGTGAGTGACACCTTCAGATGATATACTGTCACTCTGAGGTAAAATCATTCTGTGCAAACAAGTAGTTTCTTTTAAGCACCTATTTGATCTTATAGAAACAATCAAGTATTTGTGATATTTTGGAGGGCTGTAATTTACAAACTCCATATCAGATTGACTTGATATTGTGTGAGTGACACATTGAGGTGGTATATTGTCACTTTGAGGTAAAATCATTCTGTGCAAACAGGTAGTTTCCTTTAAGCACCTATTTGATCTTATAAAAACAATCAAGTATTTGTGATATTTTGGAGGGCTGTAATTTACAAACTCCATATCAGATTGACTCGATATTGTGTGAGTGACACCTTGAGGTGGTATACTGTCAATCTGAGGTGAAATTATTCTGTGCAAACAGGTAGTTTCCTTTAAACATCTATTTGATTTTAGAGAAATAATTGAGTTTTCATGCTATTTTGGAGAGCTGTATTTTACAAACTCCATATCATATTGACTTGATATTGTGTGAGTGACACATTGAGGTGGTATATTGTCAATCTGAGGTGAAATTATTCTGTGCAAACAGGTAGTTTCCTTTAAACATCTATTTGATTTTAGAAAATAATTGAGTTTTCATGCTATTTTGGAGAGCTGTATTTTACAAACTCCATATCATATTGACTTGATATTGTGTGAGTGACACCTTGAGGTGGTATACTGTCAATCTGAGGTGAAATTATTCTGTGCAAACAGGTAGTTTCCTTTAAACATCTATTTGATTTTATAGAAATAAACATGTATTTAGGATTTTTTTGGAGAGCTATATTTTACAAACTCCATATCAGATTGGCCTGATATGGTGTAAGTGGCACCCTCAGATGGTATACTGTCACTCTGAAGTGAAATGATTTTGTGCAAACAAGCAGTTTCCTTTAAACATGTATTTAATCTTATAGAAATAACATGTATTTAGGTTATTTTGGAGAGCTGTATTTTACAAACTCCATATCAGATTGGCCTGATATGGTCTGAGTGACACATTGAGGTGGTATACTGTCAATCTGAGGTGAAATTATTCTGTGCAAACAGGTAGTTTCCTTTAAACATGTATTTGATCTTATAAAATAACATGTATTTAGGTTATTTTGGAGAGCTATATTTTACAAACTCCATATCAGATTGGCCTGATATGATGTAAGTGACACCCTCAGATGGTATACTGTCACTCTGAAGTGAAATTACTTTGTGCAAACAGGCAGTTTCCTTTAAACATGTATTTGATCTCATAGAAATAACATGTATTTAGGTTATTTTGGAGAGCTGTATTTTACAAACTCCATATCAGATTGGCCTGATACGGTGTGAGTGACACCCTGAGATGGTATACTGTCACTCTGAGGTAAAATCATTCTGTGCAAACAGGTAGTTTCCTTTAAGCCCCTATTTGATCATATAGAAACAATCATGTATTTATGATATTTTGGAGAGCTGTATTTTACAAACTCCATATCAGATTGGCCTGATATGGTTTGAGTGACACATTGAGGTGGTATACTGTCACTCTGTGGTAAAATCATTCTGTGCAAACAGGTAGTTTCCTTTAAACATCTATTTGATTTTAGAGAAATAATTGAGTTTTCATGCTATTTTGGAGAGCTGTATTTTACAAACTCCATATCAGATTGGCTTGATATTGTGTGAGTGACACCTTGAGGTGGTATACTGTCAATCTGAGGTGAAATTATTCTGTGCAAACAGGTAGTTTCCTTTAAACATCTATTTGATCTTATAGAAATAACATGTATTTAGGTTATTTTGGAGAGCTGTATTTTACAAACTCCATATCAGATTGACTTGATATTGTGTGAGTGACACCCTGAGATGATATACTGTCACTCTGAGGTAAAATCATTCTGTGCAAACAGGTAGTTTCCTTTAAGCACCTATTTGATCTTATAGAAACAATCAAGTATTTATGATATTTTGGAGAGCTGTATTTTACAAACTCCATATCAGATTGGCCTGATATGGTTTGAGTGACACATTGAGGTGGTATACTGTCAATCTGAGGTGAAATTATTCTGTGCAAACAGGTAGTTTCCTTTAAACATGTATTTGATCTTATAAAATAACATGTAATTAGGTTATTTTGGAGAGCTGTATTTTACAAACTCTATATCAGATTGGCCTGATACGGTGTGAGTGACACCCTTAGATGGTATACTTTCACTCTGAGGTAAAATCATTCTGTGCAAACAGGTAGTTTCCTTTAAGCACCTATTTGATCTTATAGAAACAATCAAGTATTTATGATATTTTGGAGGGCTGTATTTTACAAACTCCATATCAGATTGGCCTGATACGGTGTGAGTGACACCCTGAGATGGTATACTGTCAATCTGAGGTGAAATTATTCTGTGCAAACAGGTAGTTTCCTTTAAACATCTATTTGATCTTATAGAAATAACATGTATTTAGGTTATTTTGGAGAGCTGTATTTTACAAACTCCATATCAGATTGACTTGATATTGTGTGAGTGACACATTGAGGTGGTATATTGTCACTTTGAGGTAAAATCATTCTGTGCAAACAGGTAGTTTCCTTTAAACATCTATTTGATTTTATAGAAATAATTGAGTATTCATGCTATTTTGGAGAGCTGTATTTTACAAACTCCATATCATATTGACTTGATATTGTGTGAGTGACACCTTGAGGTGGTACATTGTCAATCTGAGGTGAAATTATTCTGTGCAAACAGGTAGTTTCCTTTAAACATCTATTTGATTTTATAGAAATAAACGTGTATTTAGGTTATTTTGGAGAGCTATATTTTACAAACTCCATATCAGATTGGCCTGATATGACGTAAGTGACACCCTCAGATGGTATACTGTCACTCTGAAGTGAAATTACTTTGTGCAAACAGGCAGTTTCATTTAAACATGTATTTGATCTTATAGAAATAACATGTATTTAGGTTATTTCGGAGAGCTGTATTTTACAAACTCCATATCAGATTGGCCTGATACGGTGTGAGTGACACCCTGAGATGGTATACTGTCAATCTGAGGTGAAATTATTCTGTGCAAACAGGTAGTTTCCTTTAAACATCTATTTGGTCTTATAGAAATAACATGTATTTAGGTTATTTTGGAGAGCTGTATTTTACAAACTCCATATCAGATTGACTTGATATTGTGTGAGTGACACATTGAGGTGGTATATTGTCACTTTGAGGTAAAATCATTCTGTGCAAACAGGTAGTTTCCTTTAAACATCTATTGGATTTTATAGAAATAATTGAGTATTCATGCTATTTTGGAGAGCTATATTTTACAAACTCCATATCAGATTGGCCTGATATGTTGTAAGTGGCACCCTCAGATGGTATACTGTCACTCTGAAGTGAAATTATTTTGTGCAAACAGGCAGTTTCCTTTAAACATGTATTTGATCTTATAGAAATTACATGTATTTAGGTTATTTTGGAGAGCTGTATTTTACAAACTCCATATCAGATTGGCCTGATACGGTGTGAGTGACACCCTGAGATGATATACTGTCACTCTGAGGTAAAATCATTCTGTGCAAACAGGTAGTTTCCTTTAAGCACCTATTTGATTTTATAGAAATAAACGTGTATTTAGGTTATTTTGGAGAGCTATATTTTACAAACTCCATATCAGATTGGCCTGATATGATGTAAGTGACACCCTCAGATGGTATACTGTCACTCTGAAGTGAAATTACTTTGTGCAAACAGGCAGTTTCCTTTAAACATGTATTTGATCTTATAGAAATAACATGTATTTAGGTTATTTTGGAGAGCTGTATTTTACAAATTCCATATCAGATTGGCCTGATACGGTGTGAGTGACACCCTGAGATGGTATACTGTCACTCTGAGGTAAAATCATTCTGTGCAAACAGGTAGTTTCCTTTAAGCACCTATTTGATCTTATAGAAACAATCAAGTATTTATGATATTTTGGAGAGCTGTATTTTACAAACTCCATATCAGATTGGCCTGATGTGATTTGAGTGACACATTGAGGTGGTATACTGTCAATCTGAGGTGAAATTATTCTGTGCAAACAGGTAGTTTCCTTTAAACATGTATTTGATCTTATAGAAATAACATGTATTTAGGTTATTTTGGAGAGCTGTATTTTACAAACTCCATATCAGATTGGCCTGATACGTTGTGAGTGACACCCTGAGATGGTATACTGTCACTCTGAGGTAAAATCATTCTGTGCAAACAGGTAGTTAACTTTAAGCACCTATTTGATCTTATAGAAACAATCAAATATTTATGATATTTTGGAGAGCTGTATTTTACAAACTCCATATCAGATTGGCCTGATATGGTTTGAGTGACACATTGAGGTGGTATACTGTCAATCTGAGGTGAAATTATTCTGTGCAAACAGGTAGTTTCCTTTAAACATGTATTTGATCTTATAAAATAACATGTAATTAGGTTATTTTGGAGAGCTGTATTTTACAAACTCTATATCAGATTGGCCTGATACGGTGTGAGTGACCCCCTGAGATGGTATACTGTCACTCTGAGGTAAAATCATTCTGTGCAAACAGGTAGTTTCCTTTAAGCACCTATTTGATCTTATAGAAACAATCAAGTATTTATGATATTTTGGAGGGCTGTATTTTACAAACTCTATATCAGATTGACTTGATATTGTGTGAGTGACACATTGAGGTGGTATACTGTCACTTTGAGGTAAAATCATTCTGTGCAAACAGGTAGTTTCCTTTAAACATCTATTTGATTTTATAGAAATAATTGAGTATTCATGCTATTTTGGAGAGCTGTATTTTACAAACTCCATATCATATTGACTTGATATTGTGTGAGTGACACCTTGAGGTGGTACATTGTCAATCTGAGGTGAAATTATTCTGTGCAAACAGGTAGTTTCCTTTAAACATCTATTTGATTTTATAGAAATAAACGTGTATTTAGGTTATTTTGGAGAGCTATATTTTACAAACTCCATATCAGATTGGCCTGATATGATGTAAGTGACACCCTCAGATGGTATACTGTCACTCTGAAGTGAAATTACTTTGTGCAAACAGGCAGTTTCCTTTAAACATGTATTTGATCTCATAGAAATAACATGTATTTAGGTTATTTTGGAGAGCTGTATTTTACAAATTCCATATCAGATTGGCCTGATACGGTGTGAGTGACACCCTGAGATGGTATACTGTCACTCTGAGGTAAAATCATTCTGTGCAAACAGGTAGTTTCCTTTAAGCACCTATTTGATCTTATAGAAACAATCAAGTATTTATGATATTTTGGAGAGCTGTATTTTACAAACTCCATATCAGATTGGCCTGATGTGATTTGAGTGACACATTGAGGTGGTATACTGTCAATCTGAGGTGAAATTATTCTGTGCAAACAGGTAGTTTCCTTTAAACATGTATTTGATCTTATAGAAATAACATGTACTTAGGTTATTTTGGAGAGCTGTATTTTACAAACTCCATATCAGATTGGCCTGATACGTTGTGAGTGACACCCTGAGATGGTATACTGTCACTCTGAGGTAAAATCATTCTGTGCAAACAGGTAGTTAACTTTAAGCACCTATTTGATCTTATAGAAACAATCAAATATTTATGATATTTTGGAGAGCTGTATTTTACAAACTCCATATCAGATTGGCCTGATATGGTTTGAGTGACACATTGAGGTGGTATACTGTCACTCTGAGGTAAAATCATTCTGTGCAAACAGGTAGTTTTCTTTAAACATCTATTTGATCTTAAAAAAACTATTTTATCTTATAGAAACAATCAAGTATTTATGATATTTTGGAGAGCTGTATTTTCCAATCTCCATATCAGATTGACTTGATATTGTGTGAGTGACACCTTGAGGTGGTATACTGTCACTCTGAGGTAAAATCATTTTGTGCAAACAGGTAGTTTCCTTTAAGCACCTATTTGATCTTATAGAAATAAACATGTATTTAGGTTATTTTGGAGAGCTGCATTTTACAAACTCCATATCAGATTAGGCTGATACAGTGTGAGTGATACATTGAGGTGGTATACTGTCATTCTGAGGTGAAATTATTCTGCGCCAACAGGTAGTTTCCTTTGCACATGTATTTGATCTTATAGAAATAAACATGTATTTGATCTTGTAAATATGTATTTAGGTTATTTTGGAAAGCTGTATTTTACAACAGCCTAACAACCACCTTAATATGCTGGCAACTTCATAGTAATCCACCATAATATCTCAACAAAAGCCTAGCAATAACCAATAAAACCCCATCAACAGTCTAGCAATCACCCAGAAAACAAGAGCAATAGCACAGCAACCAACCAGAATTCCACAACAACAACCTAGCAACCACACAGAACCTCAGAGCAACAGCCTAGCAACCGCCATAATTCCCTAGCAACCACAAAGAATGCCAGAACAACAGCCTAGCAACCACCCATATAGCCTAGCAACAGTCTAGCAATCACAGAGAAAACCAAAGCTATGACCTAGCTACCATTTAAAAAAAACGTAGTAACAGCCTAGCAACCACACAATGCAATAGAAATAGCCTAGCAAACAACGACAATACCTTAGCAATGATTTAAAACAGACACAGAATGCAACAGAAACAGCCTAGCAACCACCCATAATACCCTAGCAACCACCCATAAATCCCTAGCTACGATTTAAAACAGACACAGAATGCAATAGAAACAGCCTAGCAACCACCCATAATACCCTAGCAACCACCCATAATACCCTAGCTATGACTTTAAACTGACACAGAATGTAATAGAAACAGCCTAGCAAGCACCCACAATACCCTAGCAATGACTTTAAACTGACACAGAATGCAATAGAAACAGCCTAGCAACCACACAGAATGCTACAGGAACAGCCTAGCAACCACCCATAATACCCTAGCAATGACTTTAAACAGACACAGAATGCAATAGAAACAGCCTAGCAACCACCCACAACACCCTAGCAACGACTTAACATGCAATAGAAATAGCCTAGCAACCACCCACAATACCCTAGCAATGATTTAAAACAGACACAGAATGCAACAGAAACATCATAGCAACCACCCATAATACCCTAGCAACGACTTAAACAGACACATAATGCAACAGAAGTAGCCTAGCAACCACCCATAATACCCTAGCAATGATTTTTAACAGACATAGAATGCAAAAGAAACAGCCTAGCAGCCACCAATAATACCCTAGCAACGACTTAAACAGACACAGAATGCAACAGAAACAGACTAGGAACCACCCATATACCCTAGCAACAGTCTAGCAATTACATAGAAAACCAAATCTATACCCTAGCAACCACTTAAAAAGCCCTAGCAATAGCCTAGGAAGCAACCAGAATGCAACAAAAACAACATAGCAACCACGCATAAAACCCTAGTAACAGCCTAGCAACCACACAGAATGCAAATGAAACAACCTAGCAACCACCCATAATACCCTAGCAACGACTTAAAACACACACAGGAAGCAAAGAAACCAGCCTAGAAACCACCCATAATACCCTTGCAACGACTTGCAGTGTGCAACAGAAACAGCCTAGCAACAGTATGCAAAAGAAACAGCCTAGCAACCACACAGAATGCATCATAAACCGCCTAGCAACCACCCATAATACCTTAGCAATGACTTAAAGAACCCTAGCAACAGCCTAGCAACCACACAGAATGCAAGAGAAACCGCCTAGCAACCACCCACAATACCCTAGCAACAACTTAAAGAACCCTAGCAACAGCCTAGCAACCACACAGAATGCAAGAGAAACCGCCTAGCAACCACCCATAATACCATAGCAATGACTTAAAACAGACACATAATGCAACAGAAACAGCCTAGCAACCAAACAGTATGCAAAAGAAACAGCCTAGCAACCACACAGAATGCATCATAAACCGCCTAGCAACCACCCATAATACCTTAGCAACGACTTAAAGAACCCTAGCAACAGCCTAGCAACAACACAGAATGCAAGAGAAACCGCCTAGCAACCACCCATAATACCCTAGCAACAACTTAAAGAACCCTAGCAACAGCCTAGCAACCACACAGAATGCAAGAGAAACCACCTAGCAACCACCCATAATACCCTAGCAATGACTTAAAACAGACACATAATGCAACAGAAACAGCCTAGCAACCAAACAGAATGCAACAGAAACAGCCTAGCAACCACTTATAGAACCCTAGCAACCACACAGAATGCAAGAGAAACAGCCTAGCAACCACCAATAATACCCTAGCAATGACTTAAAACAGACACATAATGCAACAGAAATATCAACAGATTAAGTGAGAAACTTTTATTTTGAAAACATTCCTCTCGTGCGTTTACCGTAATGTCTAATTTATGTGCACACAGAAAAAAAACGGGGGGCTAGTTTGACCGTCTTTTTCGGAGTGGCGGCTGGCTTGACCGCAGTGAAAAACTTAACCATGGTTTTACTACAGTTAAAACCAAAAAAAACGCCAAAGGAATAACGATCTAAACCTACAATACTGTATGCTTACTGTATAACCATCTTATATCATTTATATCTACTATGTATCATACTACACCAAACTCCTATTTTAATAAACAGAACGTCTGATACGAAATATAAACGTATTGAAAGGTTTGCTGCTGCAGACTTGCCATTGGCTGTTGTATTTGAATAAATAATTAGGTGAGTCTAAGAAAGGATTACGGGGCTATTTTGGTGATGTTTTATTCTAAATATTATTTTGTTTCATATAATAATGTTTTATATTATTACGTTTAATGTAACAATGTGTCAAATTATATGATTTAAATTTTAAAGATCGTTTTTTAAGTTACCGTTGTAGAAATCAGTAGTGCGTTTTCTGTGGTTAAATACTAATGAAGATAACATTTACTTACCAAGAAAGTTTACCTTCGAAAATAAATTTAACCATAAGATTGGGGGGGCAGGTTGTGTCATCTGGAGGGGCACGACCCCTTAATGCCCCCCTTTGCCGACGGGCCTGAATAAAAAGTATTTTAATAGTATAGTAATTTAACAGTATAAATGTAATTTTTTACGTATTTCAATACCTTTCAATACCTTGGCTTGAAGTGAAACAGTATACAATGACCTTTTTGAGTAATGCTGTTTAATTATGAATTAACTATTTTAATACCATTTTTGTTTGGTTCATATTAAAATATCCAGCATTAATGCCACCATGTCCCTTATAGATTTGCTCTTCTCAGTTATCTCGACTACTGGACTAAATCATGGCACAAGGTAATTTTTTCAAAATTTAAATTTATTTCTATAGTGCTTTTCACAATCCTGCATTGTATTTACTGTGAAGGTGCTTTGTTAGAGATTAGTACAGGCAAATACACAGAACAATTATTAAATCTATAAGACATATGGTAGTATTACGAAATACAAGTACAAGTATTAGTATGACCTGCAAATCGGTTACATTCATTGCCTATCAAAACAGTATCAAATTTTTCAAAAATAACCTATGATTTAGCAGTACTAACTGTAGTTTAGTTGTAGAAAGTAGATTACAAGGACTAAAACAAAGACTTCAAACCAATTTGAACACTATGGGGCAGTTTCCTAGACAGGTTTTAGATTAATCCCAACCCAGTCTCACGGAGTTGCGTATAAATAGCACGAAGTGTAAAAATCGCAATACATACGCAATACATACGCCAAATTCCACTTTGGCGTGCATATAATACGCCAGTCCTTCCCATTCACTTAAACGATGCATCTTTTTTGTCATTTTATTTATTGGTTTCTCAATTTTTTGCTATTTTTTACCATTCTCGCTTGGGTTTAGGGTTAGAACAACTTTTTGTTATATAAAAATGACATCCTAACCCAAACCCCAACTCTAACCCCAACTCCAAGCGACCATGGCTTAAATATGGACAAAAACATGGAGAAACCTGTATATTAAATAACCTCATTAAGCAATTCTAAAATCTAACCCTAAACCCAAGCGAAAATTGTTTTAAAAACAGAAAAAAATTGAGAAACCAATAAATAAAACGACAAAAAAAGATGCACCGTTTAAGTGATTGGGAAGGACTGGCGTATCATATGCACGCCAAAGTGGAATTTGGCATATGTATTGCACGATTTTTACACTTCGTGCTATTTATACGCATCTACATGAGACTGGGTAGGTTAATCCAGGACTAGGCCTTAGTTATTTTAGGACAATTTAAGTCATTTTTACAAACATAGCTTACAAAAAACAATACTGGTGTGCATCTTGAGGCAAAACAATGACACTGATGTATGTTAAGATATGTCAGTGCAATATGTTTAAGGCAGATGAAACATACATTTTAGTCTGGGACTAGGATAAGCCCTGTCCAGGAAACCACCCCAATATGTACAGTATTCTTCATGTACTTAAGCCACAAGGTATTACAATCATTACATATAAAATACCATGTTTTGCAAGTGCACATAGTTGCATATTTGAACAATAAAATAAAACAAACTATTAAAACAATATCTGGTTGGCCCAACATCATTAAAACATGTCCACATTTAATAAGATAAACTACTCTTAGAAATTAAGAGGACTTCATACATCCGCTTAGTATATCATCATTTGTTTGCAGATACCAGTTGGTTAAATATTTTGTTATAAGTGAGAGACTTAATACATTTTATGTTTGGCTTAGGTGTGCACATAGTGTGAACTATATACTAATACCTCATTGGTTTCCTGCATTGACAAACTGACTTCACACGATCTATACTGAATAGGGTGGTACCACATACAATAAAACACAGATAAAAGAGCAAAAGGTTACCAACGCAGCTTGTCAGTTACACTTTGGGGTTTTTTTCGTGGAGAAGAGTGAGATTACTCACACATATTTACACGAGTCAAGCTTTGACTGGTCAAAGATCTGTATCTTGTTCATCTGTTAAACCCGCACACAAGACAATACATCATGCTGCCTGCAGGGTGAGATCTCTAAGCCGCTGTATGATGTCCGAATGGTACGGGTGAAAAGTCAATCCATCCACCTCCAGTCCCAGGTTTGCCGTCTTACCACTGCGAACGCCGTATTTCACCAAAATGTGGAGCATTTCTTCTTCCTATTTATCAAAGCAACACATTTATACAGTATAATAATAACAATTAGTTACATTTATTCTGTATAGCGCTTTTCTGCAGCACTCAAAGTGCTTTATATATGAAAGGGGGATTCTTCTGAACCACCACCAATGTGAAGCATCCACCTGAATGATGTGACAGCAGCCATATTGTGCCAGAACGCTGACCACACACCAGCTTATTAGTGGAGAGGAGACCAATTAGTAATATCACCAATTAGTATAAACTCACCTAAAGGATCATTAGGAACACCTGTTCAATTTCTCATTAATGCAATTATCTATCAACCAATCACATGGCAATTGCTTAAATGCATTATGGGGTGTGGTCCTGGTCAAGACAAACTCCAAACTGAATGTCAGAATGGGAAAGAAAGGTGATTTAAGCACTTTTGAGTGTGGCATGGTTGTTGGTGCCAGACGGGCCGTTCTGAGTATTTCACAATCTGCTCAGTTACTGAGATTTTCACGCACAACCATTTCTAGGGTTTACGAAAAATGGTGTGAAAAGGGAAAAACATCCAGTATGCGGCAGTCCTGTGGGTGAAAATGCCTTGTTGATGCTAGAGGTCAGAGGAGAATGGGCCGACTGATTCAATCTGATAGAAGAGCAACTTTGACTGAAATAACCACTCGTTACAACCGAGGTATGCAGCATAGCATTTGTGAAGCCACAACACGCACAACCTTGAGGCGGATGGGCTACAACAGCAGAAGACCCCACCAGGTACCACTCATCTTCACTACAAATAAAAAAGAGGCTACAATTTGCACGAGCTCACCAAAATTAGACAGTTGAAGACTGGAAAAATGTTGCCTGGTCTGATGAGTCTCGATTTCTGTTGAGACATTCAGATGGTAGAGTCAGAATTTTGCGTAAACAGAATGAGAACATGGATCCATCATGCCTTATTACCACTGTGTACTGTAGGCTGGTGGTGGTGGTGTAATGGTGGGTGGGATGTTTTCTTGGCACACTTTAGGCCCCTAAGTGCCAATTAGGCATCTTTTAAATGCCACGGGCCGGCCTACCTGAGCATTGTTTCTGACCATGTCCATCTCTTTATGACCACCATGTACCCATCCTCTGATGGCTACTTCCAGCAGGATAACACACCATGTCACAAAGCTCGAATCATTTCAAATTGGTTTCTTGAACATGTCAATGCCACTGTACTAAAATGGCCCCCACAGT